>NW_028123069.1:0-215191 GCF_965194805.1 Balaenoptera borealis
CCCGCACCCCTCCCCGAACCCGTACCCTAAGCCGTACCCTAAGCCTAACCCTAAGCCTAACCCTAACCCTAGGCTACCCTTGACTGCTTCTGCCTCCAATAGATTTCCTAAGCACTAGTGTTTTAAGGAACAGCTTAAAAAGAGAATCCTAATGTGATTTCTTTATAATGGGTGTGTTCCTTATCTTATCCTAGTGTCTAAACTCTTCTCCATGGCTGGACCCCTAAATAATATTCCTTTACGTGCTAAGGGGTATCTAGAGAGTGGGATAGGTTTAATAACTACCCTAACCCTAACGCATACCCTAACCCTAACCCCTACCCTAACCCTAACACGTACCCTAATCCTAACCCGTACCCTAAACCGAGCCCTAACCCTAACACTAACCCTAACCCTAACCCTAACCCATACCCTACGCCGTACCCGAACCCCTCCCCGAACCCATTCCCCAAGCCGTACCCTAAACCTAACCCTAAGCCTAACCCTAACCCTAGGCTACCCTTGACTGCTTCTGCCTCCAATAGATTTCCTAAGCACTAGTGTTTTAAGGAACAGCTTAAAAAGAGAATCCTAATGTGATTTCTTTATAATGGGTGTGTTCCTTATCTTATCCTAGTGTCTAAACTCTTCTCCATGGCTGCACCCCCAAATAATATTTCCTTACGTGCTAAGGGGTATCTAGAGAGTGGGATAGGTTTAATAACTACCCTAACCCTAATGCGTACTCTAACCCTAACCCCTAACCTAACACTAACACGTACCCTAATCCTAACCCGTACCCTAAACCGAGCCCTAACCCTAACACTAACACTAACCCTAACCCTAACCCATACCCTACGCCGTACCTGAACCCCTCCCCAAACCCGTACCGTAAGCCGTACCCTAAGCCTAACCCTAAGCCTAACACTAACCCTAGGCTACCCTTGACTGCTTCTGCCTCCAATAGATTTCCTAAGCACTAGTGTTTTAAGCAACAGCTTAAAAAGAGAATCCTAATGTGATTTCTTTATAATGGGTGTGTTCCTTATCTTATCCTAGTGTCTAAATTCTTCTCCATGGCTGGAACCCCAAATAATATTCCTTTACGTGCTAAGGGGTATCTAGAGAGTGGGATAGGTTTACTAACTACCCTAACCCTAACGCGTACCCTAACCCTAACCCCTACCCTAAACCTAACACGTACCCTAATCCTAACCGTACCCTAAACCGAGCCCTAACCCTAACACTAACACTAACCCTAACCCTAACCCATACCCTACGCCGTACCCGCACCCCTCCCCGAACCCGTAACCTAAGCCGTACCCTAAGCCTAACCCTAAGCCTAACCCTAACCCTAGGCTACCCTTGACTGCTTCTGCCTCCAGTAGATTTCCTAAGCACTACTGTTTTAAGGAACAGCTTAAAAAGAGAATCCTAATGTGATTTCTTTATAATGGGTGTGTTCCTTATCTTATCCTAGTGTCTAAACTCTTCTCCATGGCTGCACCCCCAAATAATATTCCCTTACGTGCTAAGGGGTATCTAGAGAGTGGGATAGGTTTAATAACTACCCTAACCCTAACGCGTACCCTAACCCTAACCTCTACCCTAACCCTAACACGTACCGTAATCCTAACCTGTACCCTAAACCGAGGCCTAACCCTAACACTAACCCTAACCCTAACCCTAACCCATACCCTACGCCGTACCCGCACACCTCCCCGAACCCGTACCCTAAGCCATACCCTAAACCTAACCCTAAGCCTAACCCTAACCCTAGGCTACCCTTGACTGCTTCTGCCTCCAATTGATTTCCTAAGCAGTAGTGTTTTAAGGAACAGCTTAAAAAGAGAATCCTAATGTGATTTCTTTATAATGGGTGTGTTCCTTATCTTATCCTAGTGTCTAAACTCTTCTCCATGGCTGGACCCCCAAATAATATTCCTTTACGTGCTAAGGGGGAGCTAGAGAGTGGGATAGGTTTACTAACTACCCTAGACCTAACGCGTAACCTAACCCTAACCCCTACCCTAACCCTAACACGTACCCTAATCCTAACCCGTACCCTAAACCGAGCCCTAACCCTAACACTAACCCAAACCCTAACCCTAACCCATACCCTACGCCGTACACGAACACCTCCCCGAACCCATACCCCAAGCCGTACCCTAACCCTAACCCTAAGCCTAACCCTAACCCTAGGCTACCCTTGACTGCTTCTGCCTCCAATAGATTTCCTAAGCACTAGTGTTTTAAGGAACAGCTTAAAAAGAGAATCCTAAAGTGATTTCTTTATAATGGGTGTGTTCCTTATCTTATCCTAGTGTCTAAACTCTTCTCCATGGCTGGACCCCCAAATAATATTCCTTTACGTGCTAAGGGGTATCTAGAGAGTGGGATAGGTTTAATAACTACCCTAACCCTAACGCGTACCCTAACCCTAACCCCTACCCTAACCCTAACACGTACCCTAATCCTAACCCGTACCCTAAACCGAGCCCTAACCCTAACACTAACCCTAACCCTAACCCTAACCCATACCCTACGCCGTACCCGAAACCCTCCCCGAACCCGTACCCTAAGCCGTACCCTAAGCCTAACCCTAAGCCTAACCCTAACCCTAGGCTACCCTTGACTGCTTCTGCCTCCAATAGATTTCCTAAGCACTAGTGTTTTAAGGAAGAGCTGAAAAAGAGAATCCTAATGTTATTTCTTTATAATGGGTGTGTTCCTTATCTTATCCTAGTGTCTAAACTCTTCTCCATGGCTGGACCCCCAAATAATATTCCTTTACGTGCTAAGGGGTATCTAGAGAGTGGGATAGGTTTAACAACTACCCTAACCCTAACGCGTACCCTAAACCTAACCCCTACCCTAACCCTAACACGTACCCTAATCCTAACCCGTACCCTAAGCCGAGCCCTAACCCTAACACTAACCCTAACCCTAACCCTAACCCATACCGTAGGCCGTACCCGCACCCCTCCCCGAACCCGTACCCTAAGCCGTACCCTAAGCCGAACCCTAAGCCTAACCCTAACCCTAGGCTACCCTTGACTGCTTCTGCCTCCAATTGATTTCCTAAGCACTAGTGTTTTAAGGAACAGCTTAAAAAGAGAATCCTAATGTGATTTCTTTATAATGGGTGTGTTCCTTATCTTATCCTAGTGTCTAAACTCTTCTCCATGGCTGCACCCCCAAATAATATTGCCTTACGTGCTAAGGGGTATCTAGAGAGTGGGATAGGTTTAATAACTACCCTAAACATAATGCGTACTCTAACCCTAACCCCTACCCTAACACTAACACGTACCCTAATCCTAACCCGTACCCTAAACCGAGCCCTAACCCTAACACTAACACTAACCCTAACCCTAACCCTAACCCATACCCTACGCCGTACCCGCACCCCTCCCCGAACCCGTACCCTAAGCCGTACCCTAAGCCTAACCCTAAGCCTAACCCTAACCCTAGGCTACCCTTGACTGCTTCTGCCTCCAATAGATTTCCTAAGCACTAGTGTTTTAAGGAACAGCTTAAAAAGAGAATCCTAATGTGATTTCTTTATAATGGGTGTGTTCCTTATCTCATCCTAGTGTCTAAACTCTTCTCCATGGCTGGACCCCCAAATAATATTCCTTTACGTGCTAAGGGGTATCTAGAGAGTGGGATAGGTTTAATAACTACCCTAACCCTAACGCATACCCTAACCCTAACCCTAACACGTACCCTAATCCTAACCCGTACCCTAAACCGAGCCCTAACCCTAACACTAACCCTAACCCTAACCCTAACCCATACCCTACGCCGTACCCGAACCCCTCCCCGAACCCATTCCCCAAGCCGTACCCTAAGCCTAACCCTAAGCCTAACCCTAACCCTAGGCTACCCTTGACTGCTTCTGCCTCCAATAGATTTCCTAAGCACTACTGTTTTAAGGAACAGCTTAAAAAGAGAATCCTAATGTGATTTCTTTATAATGGGTGTGTTCCTTATCTTATCCTAGTGTCTAAACTCTTCTCCATGGCTGCACCCCCAAATAATATTCCCTTACGTGCTAAGGGGTATCTAGAGAGTGGGATAGGTTTAATAACTACCCTAACCCTAACGCGTACCCTAACCCTAACCCCTACCCTAACCCTAACACGTACCCTAATCCTAACCCGTACCCTAAACCGAGCCCTAACCCTAACACTAACCCTAACCCTAACCCATACCCTACGCCGTACCCGCACCCCTCCCCGAACCCGTAACCTAAGCCGTACCCTAAGCCTAACCCTAAGCCTAACCCTAACCCTAGGCTACCCTTGACTGCTTCTGCCTCCAATAGATTTCCTAAGCACTACTGTTTTAAGGAACAGCTTAAAAAGAGAATCCTAATGTGATTTCTTTATAATGGGTGTGTTCCTTATCTTATCCTAGTGTCTAAACACTTCTCCATGGCTGGACCCCCAAATAATATTCCTTTACGTGCTAAGGGGGAGCTAGAGAGTGTTATAGGTTTACTAACGACCCTAACCCTAATGCGTACCCTAACCCTAACCCCTACCCTAAACCTACCACGTACCCTAATCCTAACCGTACCCTAAACCGAGCCCTAACCCTAACACAAACCCTAACCCTAACCCTAACCCATACCCTACGCCGTACCCGAAACCCTCCCCGAACCCGTACCCTAAGCCGTACCCTAAGCCTCACCCTAAGCCTAACCCTAACCCTAGGCTACCCTTGACTGCTTCTGCCTCCAATAGATTTCCTAAGCACTAGTGTTTTAAGGAAGAGCTGAAAAAGAGAATCCTAATGTGATTTCTTTATAATGGGTGTGTTCCTTATCTTATCCTAGTGTCTAAACTCTTCTCCATGGCTGGACCCCCAAATAATATTCCTTTACGTGCTAAGGGGTATCTAGAGAGTGGGATAGGTTTAACAACTACCCTAACCCTAACGCGTACCCTAAACCTAACCCCTACCCTAACCCTAACACGTACCCTAATCCTAACCCGTACCCTAAACCGAGCCCTAACCCTAACACTAACCCTAACCCTAACCCTAACCCATACCGTAGGCCGTACCCGCACCCCTCCCCGAACCCGTACCCTAAGCCGTACCCTAAGCCGAACCCTAAGCCTAACCCTAACCCTAGGCTACCCTTGACTGCTTCTGCCTCCAATTGATTTCCTAAGCACTAGTGTTTTAAGGAACAGCTTAAAAAGAGAATCCTAATGTGATTTCTTTATAATGGGTGTGTTCCTTATCTTATCCTAGTGTCTAAACTCTTCTCCATGGCTGCACCCCCAAATAATATTGCCTTACGTGCTAAGGGGTATCTAGAGAGTGGGATAGGTTTAATAACTACCCTAAACCTAATGCGTACTCTAACCCTAACCCCTACCCTAACACTAACACGTACCCTAATCCTAACCCGTACCGTAAACCGAGCCCTAACCCTAACACTAACACTAACCCTAACCCTAACCCATACCCTACGCCGTACCTGAACCCCTCCCCAAACCCGTACCCTAAGCCGTACCCTAAGCCTAACCCTAAGCCTAACACTAACCCTAGGCTACCCTTGACTGCTTCTGCCTCCAATAGATTTCCTAAGCACTAGTGTTTTAAGCAACAGCTTAAAAAGAGAATCCTAATGTGATTTCTTTATAATGGGTGTGTTCCTTATCTTATCCTAGTGTCTAAATTCTTCTCCATGGCTGGAACCCCAAATAATATTCCTTTACGTGCTAAGGGGTATCTAGAGAGTGGGATAGGTTTACTAACTACCCTAACCCTAACGCGTACCCTAACCCTAACCCCTACCCTAAACCTAACACGTACCCTAATCCTAACCGTACCCTAAACCGAGCCCTAACCCTAACACTAACCCTAACCCTAACCCTAACCCATACCCTACGCCGTACCCGAAACCCTCCCCGAACCCGTACCCTAAGCCGTACCCTAAGCCTAACCCTAAGCCTAACCCTAACCCTAGGCTACCCTTGACTGCTTCTGCCTCCAATAGATTTCCTAAGCACTAGTGTTTTAACGAACAGCTTAAAAAGAGAATCCTAATGTGATTTCTTTATAATGGGTGTGTTCCTTATCTTATCCTAGTGTCTAAACTCTTCTCCATGGCTGGACCCTCAAATAATATTCCTTTACGTGCTAAGGGGTATCTAGAGAGTGGGATAGGTTTAATAACTACCCTAACCCTAACGCGTACCCTAACCCTAACCCCTACCCTAACCCTAACACGTACCCTAATCCTAACCCGTACCCTAAACCGAGCCCTAACCCTAACACTAACCCTAACCCTAACCCTAACCCATACCCTACGCCGTACCCGAAACCCTCCCCGAACCCGTACCCTAAGCCGTACCCTAAGCCTAACCCTAAGCCTAACCCTAACCCTAGGCTACCCTTGACTGCTTCTGCCTCCAATAGATTTCCTAAGCACTAGTGTTTTAAGGAACAGCTTAAAAAGAGAATCCTAATGTGATTTCTTTATAATGGGTGTGTTCCTTATCTTATCCTAGTGTCTAAACTCTTCTCCATGGCTGGACCCTCAAATAATATTCCTTTACGTGCTAAGGGGTATCTAGAGAGTGGGATAGGTTTAATAACTACCCTAACCCTAACGCGTACCCTAATCCTAACCCCTACCCTAACCCTAACACGTACCCTAATACTAACCTGTACCCTAAACCGAGCCCTAACCCTAACACTAACCCTAACCCTAACCCTAACCCATACCCTACGCCGTACCCGCACCCCTCCCCGAACCCGTACCCTAAGCCGTACCCTAAGCCTAACCCTAAGCCTAACCCTAACCCTAGGCTACCCTTGACTGCTTCTGCCTCCAATAGATTTCCTAAGCACTAGTGTTTTAAGGAACAGCTTAAAAAGAGAATCCTAATGTGATTTCTTTATAATGGGTGTGTTCCTTATCTTATCCTAGTGTCTAAACTCTTCTCCATGGCTGGACCCCCAAATAATATTCCTTTACGTGCTAAGGGGTATCTAGAGAGTGGGATAGGTTTAATAACTAACCTAACCCTAACGCATACCCTAACCCTAACCCCTACCCTAACCCTAACACGTACCCTAATCCTAACCCGTACCCTAAACCGAGCCCTAACCCTAACACTAACCCTAACCCTAACCCTAACCCATACCCTACGCCGTACCCGAACCCCTCCCCGAACCCATTCCCCAAGCCGTACCCTAAACCTAACCCTAAGCCTAACCCTAACCCTAGGCTACCCTTGACTGCTTCTGCCTCCAATAGATTTCCTAAGCACTAGTGTTTTAAGGAACAGCTTAAAAAGAGAATCCTAATGTGATTTCTTTATAATGGGTGTGTTCCTTATCTTATCCTAGTGTCTAAACTCTTCTCCATGGCTGCACCCCCAAATAATATTTCCTTACGTGCTAAGGGGTATCTAGAGAGTGGGATAGGTTTAATAACTACCCTAACCCTAATGCGTACTCTAACCCTAACCCCTAACCTAACACTAACACGTACCCTAATCCTAACCCGTACCCTAAACCGAGCCCTAACCCTAACACTAACACTAACCCTAACCCTAACCCATACCCTACGCCGTACCTGAACCCCTCCCCAAACCCGTACCGTAAGCCGTACCCTAAGCCTAACCCTAAGCCTAACACTAACCCTAGGCTACCCTTGACTGCTTCTGCCTCCAATAGATTTCCTAAGCACTAGTGTTTTAAGCAACAGCTTAAAAAGAGAATCCTAATGTGATTTCTTTATAATGGGTGTGTTCCTTATCTTATCCTAGTGTCTAAATTCTTCTCCATGGCTGGAACCCCAAATAATATTCCTTTACGTGCTAAGGGGTATCTAGAGAGTGGGATAGGTTTACTAACTACCCTAACCCTAACGCGTACCCTAACCCTAACCCCTACCCTAAACCTAACACGTACCCTAATCCTAACCGTACCCTAAACCGAGCCCTAACCCTAACACTAACACTAACCCTAACCCTAACCCATACCCTACGCCGTACCCGCACCCCTCCCCGAACCCGTAACCTAAGCCGTACCCTAAGCCTAACCCTAAGCCTAACCCTAACCCTAGGCTACCCTTGACTGCTTCTGCCTCCAGTAGATTTCCTAAGCACTACTGTTTTAAGGAACAGCTTAAAAAGAGAATCCTAATGTGATTTCTTTATAATGGGTGTGTTCCTTATCTTATCCTAGTGTCTAAACTCTTCTCCATGGCTGCACCCCCAAATAATATTCCCTTACGTGCTAAGGGGTATCTAGAGAGTGGGATAGGTTTAATAACTACCCTAACCCTAACGCGTACCCTAACCCTAACCCCTACCCTAACCCTAACACGTACCGTAATCCTAACCTGTACCCTAAACCGAGGCCTAACCCTAACACTAACCCTAACCCTAACCCTAACCCATACCCTACGCCGTACCCGCACACCTCCCCGAACCCGTACCCTAAGCCATACCCTAAACCTAACCCTAAGCCTAACCCTAACCCTAGGCTACCCTTGACTGCTTCTGCCTCCAATTGATTTCCTAAGCAGTAGTGTTTTAAGGAACAGCTTAAAAAGAGAATCCTAATGTGATTTCTTTATAATGGGTGTGTTCCTTATCTTATCCTAGTGTCTAAACTCTTCTCCATGGCTGGACCCCCAAATAATATTCCTTTACGTGCTAAGGGGGAGCTAGAGAGTGGGATAGGTTTACTAACTACCCTAGCCCTAACGCGTAACCTAACCCTAACCCCTACCCTAACCCTAACACGTACCCTAATCCTAACCCGTACCCTAAACCGAGCCCTAACCCTAACACTAACCCAAACCCTAACCCTAACCCATACCCTACGCCGTACACGAACACCTCCCCGAACCCATACCCCAAGCCGTACCCTAACCCTAACCCTAAGCCTAACCCTAACCCTAGGCTACCCTTGACTGCTTCTGCCTCCAATAGATTTCCTAAGCACTAGTGTTTTAAGGAACAGCTTAAAAAGAGAATCCTAAAGTGATTTCTTTATAATGGGTGTGTTCCTTATCTTATCCTAGTGTCTAAACTCTTCTCCATGGCTGGACCCCCAAATAATATTCCTTTACGTGCTAAGGGGTATCTAGAGAGTGGGATAGGTTTAATAACTACCCTAACCCTAACGCGTACCCTAACCCTAACCCCTACCCTAACCCTAACACGTACCCTAATCCTAACCCGTACCCTAAACCGAGCCCTAACCCTAACCCTAACCCTAACCCATACCCTACGCCGTACCCGAAACCCTCCCCGAACCCGTACCCTAAGCCGTACCCTAAGCCTAACCCTAAGCCTAACCCTAACCCTAGGCTACCCTTGACTGCTTCTGCCTCCAATAGATTTCCTAAGCACTAGTGTTTTAAGGAAGAGCTGAAAAAGAGAATCCTAATGTTATTTCTTTATAATGGGTGTGTTCCTTATCTTATCCTAGTGTCTAAACTCTTCTCCATGGCTGGACCCCCAAATAATATTCCTTTACGTGCTAAGGGGTATCTAGAGAGTGGGATAGGTTTAACAACTACCCTAACCCTAACGCGTACCCTAAACCTAACCCCTACCCTAACCCTAACACGTACCCTAATCCTAACCCGTACCCTAAGCCGAGCCCTAACCCTAACACTAACCCTAACCCTAACCCTAACCCATACCGTAGGCCGTACCCGCACCCCTCCCCGAACCCGTACCCTAAGCCGTACCCTAAGCCGAACCCTAAGCCTAACCCTAACCCTAGGCTACCCTTGACTGCTTCTGCCTCCAATTGATTTCCTAAGCACTAGTGTTTTAAGGAACAGCTTAAAAAGAGAATCCTAATGTGATTTCTTTATAATGGGTGTGTTCCTTATCTTATCCTAGTGTCTAAACTCTTCTCCATGGCTGCACCCCCAAATAATATTGCCTTACGTGCTAAGGGGTATCTAGAGAGTGGGATAGGTTTAATAACTACCCTAAACCTAATGCGTACTCTAACCCTAACCCCTACCCTAACACTAACACGTACCCTAATCCTAACCCGTACCCTAAACCGAGCCCTAACCCTAACACTAACACTAACCCTAACCCTAACCCATACCCTACGCCGTACCTGAACCCCTCCCCAAACCCGTACCCTAAGCCGTACCCTAAGCCTAACCCTAAGCCTAACACTAACCCTAGGCTACCCTTGACTGCTTCTGCCTCCAATAGATTTCCTAAGCACTAGTGTTTTAAGCAACAGCTTAAAAAGAGAATCCTAATGTGATTTCTTTATAATGGGTGTGTTCCTTATCTTATCCTAGTGTCTAAATTCTTCTCCATGGCTGGAACCCCAAATAATATTCCTTTACGTGCTAAGGGGTATCTAGAGAGTGGGATAGGTTTACTAACTACCCTAACCCTAACGCGTACCCTAACCCTAACCCCTACCCTAAACCTAACACGTACCCTAATCCTAACCGTACCCTAAACCGAGCCCTAACCCTAACACTAACCCTAACCCTAACCCTAACCCATACCCTACGCCGTACCCGAAACCCTCCCCGAACCCGTACCCTAAGCCGTACCCTAAGCCTAACCCTAAGCCTAACCCTAACCCTAGGCTACCCTTGACTGCTTCTGCCTCCAATAGATTTCCTAAGCACTAGTGTTTTAACGAACAGCTTAAAAAGAGAATCCTAATGTGATTTCTTTATAATGGGTGTGTTCCTTATCTTATCCTAGTGTCTAAACTCTTCTCCATGGCTGGACCCTCAAATAATATTCCTTTACGTGCTAAGGGGTATCTAGAGAGTGGGATAGGTTTAATAACTACCCTAACCCTAACGCGTACCCTAACCCTAACCCCTACCCTAACCCTAACACGTACCCTAATCCTAACCCGTACCCTAAACCGAGCCCTAACCCTAACACTAACCCTAACCCTAACCCTAACCCATACCCTACGCCGTACCCGAAACCCTCCCCGAACCCGTACCCTAAGCCGTACCCTAAGCCTAACCCTAAGCCTAACCCTAACCCTAGGCTACCCTTGACTGCTTCTGCCTCCAATAGATTTCCTAAGCACTAGTGTTTTAAGGAACAGCTTAAAAAGAGAATCCTAATGTGATTTCTTTATAATGGGTGTGTTCCTTATCTTATCCTAGTGTCTAAACTCTTCTCCATGGCTGGACCCTCAAATAATATTCCTTTACGTGCTAAGGGGTATCTAGAGAGTGGGATAGGTTTAATAACTACCCTAACCCTAACGCGTACCCTAATCCTAACCCCTACCCTAACCCTAACACGTACCCTAATACTAACCTGTACCCTAAACCGAGCCCTAACCCTAACACTAACCCTAACCCTAACCCTAACCCATACCCTACGCCGTACCCGCACCCCTCCCCGAACCCGTACCCTAAGCCGTACCCTAAGCCTAACCCTAAGCCTAACCCTAACCCTAGGCTACCCTTGACTGCTTCTGCCTCCAATAGATTTCCTAAGCACTAGTGTTTTAAGGAACAGCTTAAAAAGAGAATCCTAATGTGATTTCTTTATAATGGGTGTGTTCCTTATCTTATCCTAGTGTCTAAACTCTTCTCCATGGCTGGACCCCCAAATAATATTCCTTTACGTGCTAAGGGGTATCTAGAGAGTGGGATAGGTTTAATAACTAACCTAACCCTAACGCATACCCTAACCCTAACCCCTACCCTAACCCTAACACGTACCCTAATCCTAACCCGTACCCTAAACCGAGCCCTAACCCTAACACTAACCCTAACCCTAACCCTAACCCATACCCTACGCCGTACCCGAACCCCTCCCCGAACCCATTCCCCAAGCCGTACCCTAAACCTAACCCTAAGCCTAACCCTAACCCTAGGCTACCCTTGACTGCTTCTGCCTCCAATAGATTTCCTAAGCACTAGTGTTTTAAGGAACAGCTTAAAAAGAGAATCCTAATGTGATTTCTTTATAATGGGTGTGTTCCTTATCTTATCCTAGTGTCTAAACTCTTCTCCATGGCTGCACCCCCAAATAATATTTCCTTACGTGCTAAGGGGTATCTAGAGAGTGGGATAGGTTTAATAACTACCCTAACCCTAATGCGTACTCTAACCCTAACCCCTAACCTAACACTAACACGTACCCTAATCCTAACCCGTACCCTAAACCGAGCCCTAACCCTAACACTAACACTAACCCTAACCCTAACCCATACCCTACGCCGTACCTGAACCCCTCCCCAAACCCGTACCGTAAGCCGTACCCTAAGCCTAACCCTAAGCCTAACACTAACCCTAGGCTACCCTTGACTGCTTCTGCCTCCAATAGATTTCCTAAGCACTAGTGTTTTAAGCAACAGCTTAAAAAGAGAATCCTAATGTGATTTCTTTATAATGGGTGTGTTCCTTATCTTATCCTAGTGTCTAAATTCTTCTCCATGGCTGGAACCCCAAATAATATTCCTTTACGTGCTAAGGGGTATCTAGAGAGTGGGATAGGTTTACTAACTACCCTAACCCTAACGCGTACCCTAACCCTAACCCCTACCCTAAACCTAACACGTACCCTAATCCTAACCGTACCCTAAACCGAGCCCTAACCCTAACACTAACACTAACCCTAACCCTAACCCATACCCTACGCCGTACCCGCACCCCTCCCCGAACCCGTAACCTAAGCCGTACCCTAAGCCTAACCCTAAGCCTAACCCTAACCCTAGGCTACCCTTGACTGCTTCTGCCTCCAGTAGATTTCCTAAGCACTACTGTTTTAAGGAACAGCTTAAAAAGAGAATCCTAATGTGATTTCTTTATAATGGGTGTGTTCCTTATCTTATCCTAGTGTCTAAACTCTTCTCCATGGCTGCACCCCCAAATAATATTCCCTTACGTGCTAAGGGGTATCTAGAGAGTGGGATAGGTTTAATAACTACCCTAACCCTAACGCGTACCCTAACCCTAACCCCTACCCTAACCCTAACACGTACCGTAATCCTAACCTGTACCCTAAACCGAGGCCTAACCCTAACACTAACCCTAACCCTAACCCTAACCCATACCCTACGCCGTACCCGCACACCTCCCCGAACCCGTACCCTAAGCCATACCCTAAACCTAACCCTAAGCCTAACCCTAACCCTAGGCTACCCTTGACTGCTTCTGCCTCCAATTGATTTCCTAAGCAGTAGTGTTTTAAGGAACAGCTTAAAAAGAGAATCCTAATGTGATTTCTTTATAATGGGTGTGTTCCTTATCTTATCCTAGTGTCTAAACTCTTCTCCATGGCTGGACCCCCAAATAATATTCCTTTACGTGCTAAGGGGGAGCTAGAGAGTGGGATAGGTTTACTAACTACCCTAGCCCTAACGCGTAACCTAACCCTAACCCCTACCCTAACCCTAACACGTACCCTAATCCTAACCCGTACCCTAAACCGAGCCCTAACCCTAACACTAACCCAAACCCTAACCCTAACCCATACCCTACGCCGTACACGAACACCTCCCCGAACCCATACCCCAAGCCGTACCCTAACCCTAACCCTAAGCCTAACCCTAACCCTAGGCTACCCTTGACTGCTTCTGCCTCCAATAGATTTCCTAAGCACTAGTGTTTTAAGGAACAGCTTAAAAAGAGAATCCTAAAGTGATTTCTTTATAATGGGTGTGTTCCTTATCTTATCCTAGTGTCTAAACTCTTCTCCATGGCTGGACCCCCAAATAATATTCCTTTACGTGCTAAGGGGTATCTAGAGAGTGGGATAGGTTTAATAACTACCCTAACCCTAACGCGTACCCTAACCCTAACCCCTACCCTAACCCTAACACGTACCCTAATCCTAACCCGTACCCTAAACCGAGCCCTAACCCTAACACTAACCCTAACCCTAACCCTAACCCATACCCTACGCCGTACCCGAAACCCTCCCCGAACCCGTACCCTAAGCCGTACCCTAAGCCTAACCCTAAGCCTAACCCTAACCCTAGGCTACCCTTGACTGCTTCTGCCTCCAATAGATTTCCTAAGCACTAGTGTTTTAAGGAAGAGCTGAAAAAGAGAATCCTAATGTTATTTCTTTATAATGGGTGTGTTCCTTATCTTATCCTAGTGTCTAAACTCTTCTCCATGGCTGGACCCCCAAATAATATTCCTTTACGTGCTAAGGGGTATCTAGAGAGTGGGATAGGTTTAACAACTACCCTAACCCTAACGCGTACCCTAAACCTAACCCCTACCCTAACCCTAACACGTACCCTAATCCTAACCCGTACCCTAAGCCGAGCCCTAACCCTAACACTAACCCTAACCCTAACCCTAACCCATACCGTAGGCCGTACCCGCACCCCTCCCCGAACCCGTACCCTAAGCCGTACCCTAAGCCGAACCCTAAGCCTAACCCTAACCCTAGGCTACCCTTGACTGCTTCTGCCTCCAATTGATTTCCTAAGCACTAGTGTTTTAAGGAACAGCTTAAAAAGAGAATCCTAATGTGATTTCTTTATAATGGGTGTGTTCCTTATCTTATCCTAGTGTCTAAACTCTTCTCCATGGCTGCACCCCCAAATAATATTGCCTTACGTGCTAAGGGGTATCTAGAGAGTGGGATAGGTTTAATAACTACCCTAAACATAATGCGTACTCTAACCCTAACCCCTACCCTAACACTAACACGTACCCTAATCCTAACCCGTACCCTAAACCGAGCCCTAACCCTAACACTAACACTAACCCTAACCCTAACCCTAACCCATACCCTACGCCGTACCCGCACCCCTCCCCGAACCCGTACCCTAAGCCGTACCCTAAGCCTAACCCTAAGCCTAACCCTAACCCTAGGCTACCCTTGACTGCTTCTGCCTCCAATAGATTTCCTAAGCACTAGTGTTTTAAGGAACAGCTTAAAAAGAGAATCCTAATGTGATTTCTTTATAATGGGTGTGTTCCTTATCTTATCCTAGTGTCTAAACTCTTCTCCATGGCTGGACCCCCAAATAATATTCCTTTACGTGCTAAGGGGTATCTAGAGAGTGGGATAGGTTTAATAACTACCCTAACCCTAACGCATACCCTAACCCTAACCCTAACACGTACCCTAATCCTAACCCGTACCCTAAACCGAGCCCTAACCCTAACACTAACCCTAACCCTAACCCTAACCCATACCCTACGCCGTACCCGAAACCCTCCCCGAACCCGTACCCTAAGCCGTACCCTAAGCCTAACCCTAAGCCTAACCCTAACCCTAGGCTACCCTTGACTGCTTCTGCCTCCAATAGATTTCCTAAGCACTACTGTTTTAAGGAACAGCTTAAAAAGAGAATCCTAATGTGATTTCTTTATAATGGGTGTGTTCCTTATCTTATCCTAGTGTCTAAACTCTTCTCCATGGCTGCACCCCCAAATAATATTCCCTTACGTGCTAAGGGGTATCTAGAGAGTGGGATAGGTTTAATAACTACCCTAACCCTAACGCGTACCCTAACCCTAACCCCTACCCTAACCCTAACACGTACCCTAATCCTAACCCGTACCCTAAACCGAGCCCTAACCCTAACACTAACCCTAACCCTAACCCATACCCTACGCCGTACCCGCACCCCTCCCCGAACCCGTAACCTAAGCCGTACCCTAAGCCTAACCCTAAGCCTAACCCTAACCCTAGGCTACCCTTGACTGCTTCTGCCTCCAATAGATTTCCTAAGCACTACTGTTTTAAGGAACAGCTTAAAAAGAGAATCCTAATGTGATTTCTTTATAATGGGTGTGTTCCTTACCTTATCCTAGTGTCTAAACTCTTCTCCATGGCTGCACCCCCAAATAATATTCCCATACGTGCTAAGGGGTATCTAGAGAGTGGGATAGGTTTAATAACTACCCTAACCCTAACGCGTACCCTAACCCTAACCCCTACCCTAACCCTAACACGTACCCTAATACTAACCTGTACCCTAAACCGAGCCCTAACCCTAACACTAACCCTAACCCTAACCCATACCCTACGCCGTACCCGCACCCCTCCCCGAACCCGTACCCTAAGCCATACCCTAAACCTAACCCTAAGCCTAACCCTAACCCTAGGCTACCCTTGACTGCTTCTGCCTCCAATTGATTTCCTAAGCAGTAGTGTTTTAAGGAACAGCTTAAAAAGAGAATCCTAATGTGATTTCTTTATAATGGGTGTGTTCCTTATCTTATCCTAGTGTCTAAACACTTCTCCATGGCTGGACCCCCAAATAATATTCCTTTACGTGCTAAGGGGGAGCTAGAGAGTGTTATAGGTTTACTAACGACCCTAACCCTAATGCGTACCCTAACCCTAACCCCTACCCTAAACCTACCACGTACCCTAATCCTAACCGTACCCTAAACCGAGCCCTAACCCTAACACAAACCCTAACCCTAACCCTAACCCATACCCTACGCCGTACCCGAAACCCTCCCCGAACCCGTACCCTAAGCCGTACCCTAAGCCTCACCCTAAGCCTAACCCTAACCCTAGGCTACCCTTGACTGCTTCTGCCTCCAATAGATTTCCTAAGCACTAGTGTTTTAAGGAAGAGCTGAAAAAGAGAATCCTAATGTGATTTCTTTATAATGGGTGTGTTCCTTATCTTATCCTAGTGTCTAAACTCTTCTCCATGGCTGGACCCCCAAATAATATTCCTTTACGTGCTAAGGGGTATCTAGAGAGTGGGATAGGTTTAACAACTACCCTAACCCTAACGCGTACCCTAAACCTAACCCCTACCCTAACCCTAACAAGTACCCTAATCCTAACCCGTACCCTAAACCGAGCCCTAACCCTAACACTAACCCTAACCCTAACCCTAACCCATACCGTAGGCCGTACCCGCACCCCTCCCCGAACCCGTACCCTAAGCCGTACCCTAAGCCGAACCCTAAGCCTAACCCTAACCCTAGGCTACCCTTGACTGCTTCTGCCTCCAATTGATTTCCTAAGCACTAGTGTTTTAAGGAACAGCTTAAAAAGAGAATCCTAATGTGATTTCTTTATAATGGGTGTGTTCCTTATCTTATCCTAGTGTCTAAACTCTTCTCCATGGCTGGACCCCCAAATAATATTCCTTTACGTGCTAAGGGGTATCTAGAGAGTGGGATAGGTTTAATAACTAACCTAATCCTAACGCGTACCCTAACCCTAACCCCTACCCTAAGCCTAACACGTACCCTAATCCTAACCCGTACCCTAAACCGAGCCCTAACCCTAACACAAACCCTAACCCTAACCCTAACCCATACCCTACGCCGTACCCGAACCCCTCCCCGAACCCGTACCCTAACCCTATCCCTAAGCCTAACCCTAACCCTAGGCTACCCTTGACTGCTTCTGCCTCCAATAGATTTCCTAAGCACTAGTGTTTTAAGGAACAGCTTAAAAAGAGAATCCTTAAGTGATTTCTTTATAATGGGTGTGTTCCTTATCTTATCCTAGTGTCTAAACTCTTCTCCATGGCTGGACCCCCAAATAATATTCCTTTACGTGCTAAGGGGTATGTAGAGAGTGGGATAGGTTTAATAACTACCCTAACCCTAACGCGTACCCTTACCCTAACCCCTACCCTAAAACTAACACGTATCCTAATCCTAACCCGTACACTAAACCGAGCCCTAATCCTAACACTAACCCTAACCCTAACCCTAACGCTAACCCATACCCTACGCCGTACCCGAACCCCTCCCCGAACCCGTACCCTAAGCCGTACCGTAACCCTAACCCTAAGCCTAACGCTAACCCTACGCTACCCGTGACTGCTTCTGCCTCCAATAGATTTTCTAAGCACTAGTGTTTTAAGGAACGGCTTAAAAAGAGAATCCTAATGTGATTTCTTTATAATGGGTGTGTTCCTTATCTTATCCTAGTGTCTAAACTCTTCTCCATGGCTGCACCCCCAAATAATATTGCCTTACGTGCTAAGGGGTATCTAGAGAGTGGGATAGGTTTAATAACTACCCTAACCCTAATGCGTACTCTAACCCTAACCCCTACCCTAACACTAACACATACCCTAATCCTAACCCGTACCCTAAACCGAGCCCTAACCCTAACACTAACACTAACCCTAACCCTAACCCATACCCGACGCCGTACCTGAACCCCTCCCCAAACCCGTACCCTAAGCCGTACCCTAAGCCTAACCCTAAGCCTAACACTAACCCTAGGCTACCCTTGACTGCTTCTGCCTCCAATAGATTTCCTAAGCACTAGTGTTTTAAGCAACAGCTTAAAAAGAGAATCCTAATGTGATTTCTTTATAATGGGTGTGTTCCTTATCTTATCCTAGTGTCTAAATTCTTCTCCATTGCTGGATCCCCAAATAATATTCCTTTGCGTGCTAAGGGGTATCTAGAGAGTGGGATAGGTTTACTAACTACCCTAAATCTAACGCGTACCCTAACCCTAACCCCTACCCTAAACCTAACACGTACCCTAATCCTAACCATACCCTAAACCGAGCCCTAACCCTAACACTAACCCTAACCCTAACCCTAACCCATACCCTACGCCGTACCCAAAACCCTCCCCGAACCCGTACCCTAAGCCGTACCCTAAGCCTAACCCTAAGCCTAACCCTAACCCTACGCTACCCTTGACTGCTTCTGCCTCCAATAGATTTCCTAAGCACTAGTGTTTTAAGGAACAGCTTAAAAAGAGAATCCTAATGTGATTTCTTTATAATGGGTGTGTTCCTTATCTTATCCTAGTGTCTAAACTCTTCTCCATGGCTGGACCCTCAAATAATATTCCTTTACGTGCTAAGGGGTATCTAGAGAGTGGGATAGGTTTAATAACTACCCTAACCCTAACGCGTACCCTAACCCTAACCCCTACCCTAACCCTAACACGTACCCTAATCCTAACCCGTACCCTAAACCGAGCCCTAACCCTAACACTAACCCTAACCCTAACCCATACCCTACGCCGTACCCGCACCCCTCCCCGAACCCGTAACCTAAGCCGTACCCTAAGCCTAACCCTAAGCCTAACCCTAACCCTAGGCTACCCTTGACTGCTTCTGCCTCCAATAGATTTCCTAAGCACTACTGTTTTAAGGAACAGCTTAAAAAGAGAATCCTAATGTGATTTCTTTATAATGGGTGTGTTCCTTACCTTATCCTAGTGTCTAAACTCTTCTCCATGGCTGCACCCCCAAATAATATTCCCTTACGTGCTAAGGGGTAACTAGAGAGTGGGATAGGTTTAATAACTACCCTAACCCTAACGCGTACCCTAACCCTAACCCCTACCCTAACCCTAACACGTACCCTAATACTAACCTGTACCCTAAACCGAGCCCTAACCCTAACACTAACCCTAACCCTAACCCATACCCTACGCCGTACCCGCACCCCTCCCCGAACCCGTACCCTAAGCCATACCCTAAACCTAACCCTAAGCCTAACCCTAACCCTAGGCTACCCTTGACTGCTTCTGCCTCCAATTGATTTCCTAAGCAGTAGTGTTTTAAGGAACAGCTTAAAAAGAGAATCCTAATGTGATTTCTTTATAATGGGTGTGTTCCTTATCTTATCCTAGTGTCTAAACACTTCTCCATGGCTGGACCCCCAAATAATATTCCTTTACGTGCTAAGGGGGAGCTAGAGAGTGGGATAGGTTTACTAACTACCCTAGCCCTAACGCGTAACCTAACCCTAACCCCTACCCTAACCCTAACACGTACCCTAATCCTAACCCGTACCCTAAACCGAGCCCTAACCCTAACACTAACCCAAACCCTAACCCTAACCCATACCCTACGCCGTACACGAACACCTCCCCGAACCCATACCCCAAGCCGTACCCTAACCCTAACCCTAAGCCTAACCCTTACCCTAGGCTACCCTTGACTGCTTCTGCCTCCAATAGATTTCCTAAGCACTAGTGTTTTAAGAACAGCTTAAAAAGAGAATCCTAAAGTGATTTCTTTATAATGGGTGTGTTCCTTATCTTATCCTAGTGTCTAAACTCTTCTCCATGGCTGCACCCCCAAATAATATTCCTTTACGTGCTAAGGGGTATCTAGAGAGTGGGATAGGTTTAATAACTACCCTAACCCTAACGTGTACCCTAACCCTAACCCCTACCCTAACCCTAACATGTACCCTAATCCTAACCCGTACCCTAAACCGAGCCCTAACCCTAACACTAACCCTAACCCTAACCCTAACCCATACCCTACGCCGTACCCGAAACCCTCCCCGAACCCGTACCCTAAGCCATACCCTAAGCCTAACCCTAAGCCTAACACTAACCCTAGGCTACCCTTGACTGCTTCTGCCTCCAATAGATTTCCTAAGCACTAGTGTTTTAAGCAACAGCTTAAAAAGAGAATCCTAATGTGATTTCTTTATAATGGGTGTGTTCCTTATCTTATCCTAGTGTCTAAACTCTTCTCCATGGCTGGACCCCCAAATAATATTCCTTTACGTGCTAAGGGGTATCTAGAGAGTGTTATAGGTTTACTAACGACCCTAACCCTAATGCGTACCCTAACCCTAACCCCTACCCTAAACCTACCACGTACCCTAATCCTAACCGTACCCTAAACCGAGCCCTAACCCTAACACAAACCCTAACCCTAACCCTAACCCATACCCTACGCCGTACCCGAAACCCTCCCCGAACCCGTACCCTAAGCCGTACCCTAAGCCTAACCCTAAGCCTAACCCTAACCCTAGGCTACCCTTGACTGCTTCTGCCTCCAATAGATTTCCTAAGCACTAGTGTTTTAAGGAAGAGCTGAAAAAGAGAATCCTAATGTGATTTCTTTATAATGGGTGTGTTCCTTATCTTATCCTAGTGTCTAAACTCTTCTCCATGGCTGGACCCCCAAATAATATTCCTTTAGGTGCTAAGGGGTATCTAGAGAGTGGGATAGGTTTAACAACTACCCTAACCCTAACGCGTACCCTAAACCTAACCCCTACCCTAACCCTAACACGTACCCTAATCCTAACCCGTACCCTAAACCGAGCCCTAACCCTAACACTAACACTAACCCTAACCCTAACCCATACCGTAGGCCGTACCCGCACCCCTCCCCGAACCCGTACCCTAAGCCGTACCCTAAGCCGAACCCTAAGCCTAACCCTAACCTTAGGCTACCCTTGACTGCTTCTGCCTCCAATTGATTTCCTAAGCACTAGTGTTTTAAGGAACAGCTTAAAAAGAGAATCCTAATGTGATTTCTTTATAATGGGTGTGTTCCTTATCTTATCCTAGTGTCTAAACTCTTCTCCATGGCTGCACCCCCAAATAATATTGCCTTACGTGCTAAGGGGTATCTAGAGAGTGGGATAGGTTTAATAACTACCCTAAACCTAATGCGTACTCTAACCCTAACCCCTACCCTAACACTAACACGTACCCTAATCCTAACCCGTACCCTAAACCGAGCCCTAACCCTAACACTAACACTAACCCTAACCCTAACCCATACCCTACGCCGTACCTGAACCCCTCCCCAAAGCCGTACCCTAAGCCGTACCCTAAGCCTAACCCTAAGCCTAACACTAACCCTAGGCTACCCTTGACTGCTTCTGCCTCCAATAGATTTCCTAAGCACTAGTGTTTTAAGCAACAGCTTAAAAAGAGAATCCTAATGTGATTTCTTTATAATGGGTGTGTTCCTTATCTTATCCTAGTGTCTAAATTCTTCTCCATGGCTGGAACCCCAAATAATATTCCTTTACGTGCTAAGGGGTATCTAGAGAGTGGGATAGGTTTACTAACTACCCTAACCCTAACGCGTACCCTAACCCTAACCCCTACCCTAAACCTAACACGTACCCTAATCCTAACCGTACCCTAAACCGAGCCCTAACCCTAACACTAACCCTAACCCTAACCCTAACCCATACCCTACGCCGTACCCGAAACCCTCCCCGAACCCGTACCCTAAGCCGTACCCTAAGCCTAACCCTAAGCCTAACCCTAACCCTAGGCTACCCTTGACTGCTTCTGCCTCCAATAGATTTCCTAAGCACTAGTGTTTTAACGAACAGCTTAAAAAGAGAATCCTAATGTGATTTCTTTATAATGGGTGTGTTCCTTATCTTATCCTAGTGTAGAAACTCTTCTCCATGGCTGGACCCTCAAATAATATTCCTTTACGTGCTAAGGGGTATCTAGAGAGTGGGATAGGTTTAATAACTACCCTAACCCTAACGCGTACCCTAACCCTAACCCCTACCCTAACCCTAACACGTACCCTAATCCTAACCCGTACCCTAAACCGAGCCCTAACCCTAACACTAACCCTAACCCTAACCCTAACCCATACCCTACGCCGTACCCGAAACCCTCCCCGAACCGGTACCCTAAGCCGTACCCTAAGCCTAACCCTAAGCCTAACCCTAACCCTAGGCTACCCTTGACTGCTTCTGCCTCCAATAGATTTCCTAAGCACTAGTGTTTTAAGGAACAGCTTAAAAAGAGAATCCTAATGTGATTTCTTTATAATGGGTGTGTTCCTTATCTTATCCTAGTGTCTAAACTCTTCTCCATGGCTGGACCCTCAAATAATATTCCTTTACGTGCTAAGGGGTATCTAGAGAGTGGGATAGGTTTAATAACTACCCTAACCCTAACGCGTACCCTAACCCTAACCCCTACCCTAACCCTAACACGTACCCTAATACTAACCTGTACCCTAAACCGAGCCCTAACCCTAACACTAACCCTAACCCTAACCCTAACCCATACCGTAGGCCGTACCCGCACCCCTCCCCGAACCCGTACCCTAAGCCGTACCCTAAGCCTAACCCTAAGCCTAACCCTAACCCTAGGCTACCCTTGACTGCTTCTGCCTCCAATAGATTTCCTAAGCACTAGTGTTTTAAGGAACAGCTTAAAAAGAGAATCCTAATGTGATTTCTTTATAATGGGTGTGTTCCTTATCTTATCCTAGTGTCTAAACTCTTCTCCATGGCTGGACCCCCAAATAATACTCCTTTACGTGCTAAGGGGTATCTAGAGATTGGGATAGGTTTAATAACTACCCTAACCCTAACGCATACCCTAACCCTAACCCCTACCCTAACCCTAACACGTACCCTAATCCTAACCCGTACCCTAAACCGAGCCCTAACCCTAACACTAACCCTAACCCTAACCCTAACCCATACCCTACGCCGTACCCGAACCCCTCCCCGAACCCATTCCCCAAGCCGTACCCTAAACCTAACCCTAAGCCTAACCCTAACCCTAGGCTACCCTTGACTGCTTCTGCCTCCAATAGATTTCCTAAGCACTAGTGTTTTAAGGAACAGCTTAAAAAGAGAATCCTAATGTGATTTCTTTATAATGGGTGTGTTCCTTATCTTATCCTAGTGTCTAAACTCTTCTCCATGGCTGCACCCCCAAATAATATTTCCTTACGTGCTAAGGGGTATCTAGAGAGTGGGATAGGTTTAATAACTACCCTAACCCTAATGCGTACTCGAACCCTAACCCCTAACCTAACACTAACACGTACCCTAATCCTAACCCGTACCCTAAACCGAGCCCTAACCCTAACCCTAACCCTAACCCTAACCCTAACCCATACCCTACGCCGTACCTGAACCCCTCCCCAAACCCGTACCGTAAGCCGTACCCTAAGCCTAACCCTAAGCCTAACACTAACCCTAGGCTACCCTTGACTGCTTCTGCCTCCAATAGATTTCCTAAGCACTAGTGTTTTAAGCAACAGCTTAAAAAGAGAATCCTAATGTGATTTCTTTATAATGGGTGTGTTCCTTATCTTATCCTAGTGTCTAAATTCTTCTCCATGGCTGGAACCCCAAATAATATTCCTTTACGTGCTAAGGGGTATCTAGAGAGTGGGATAGGTTTACTAACTACCCTAACCCTAACGCGTACCCTAACCCTAACCCCTACCCTAAACCTAACACGTACCCTAATCCTAACCGTACCCTAAACCGAGCCCTAACCCTAACACTAACCCTAACCCTAACCCTAACCCATACCCTACGCCGTACCCGCACCCCTCCCCGAACCCGTAACCTAAGCCTAACCCTAAGCCTAACCCTAACCCTAGGCTACCCTTGACTGCTTCTGCCTCCAGTAGATTTCCTAAGCACTACTGTTTTAAGGAACAGCTTAAAAAGAGAATCCTAATGTGATTTCTTTATAATGGGTGTGTTCCTTATCTTATCCTAGTGTCTAAACTCTTCTCCATGGCTGCACCCCCAAATAATATTCCCTTACGTGCTAAGGGGTATCTAGAGAGTGGGATAGGTTTAATAACTACCCTAACCCTAACGCGTACCCTAACGCTAACCCCTACCCTAACCCTAACACGTACCGTAATCCTAACCTGTACCCTAAACCGAGGCCTAAACCTAACACTAACCCTAACCCTAACCCTAACCCATACCCTACGCCGTACCCGCACACCTCCCCGAACCCGTACCCTAATCCATACCCTAAACCTAACCCTAAGCCTAACCCTAACCCTAGGCTACCCTTGACTGCTTCTGCCTCCAATTGATTTCCTAAGCAGTAGTGTTTTAAGGAACAGCTTAAAAAGAGAATCCTAATGTGATTTCTTTATAATGGGTGTGTTCCTTATCTTATCCTAGTGTCTAAACTCTTCTCCATGGCTGGACCCCCAAATAATATTCCTTTACGTGCTAAGGGGGAGCTAGAGAGTGGGATAGGTTTACTAACTACCCTAGCCCTAACGCGTAACCTAACCCTAACCCCTACCCTAACCCTAACACGTACCCTAATCCTAACCCGTACCCTAAACCGAGCCCTAACCCTAACACTAACCCAAACCCTAACCCTAACCCATACCCTACGCCGTACACGAACACCTCCCCGAACCCATACCCCAAGCCGTACCCTAACCCTAACCCTAAGCCTAACCCTAACCCTAGGCTACCCTTGACTGCTTCTGCCTCCAATAGTTTTCCTAAGCACTAGTGTTTTAAGGAACAGCTTAAAAAGAGAATCCTAAAGTGATTTCTTTATAATGGGTGTGTTCCTTATCTTATCCTAGTGTCTAAACTCTTCTCCATGGCTGGACCCCCAAATAATATTCCTTTACGTGCTAAGGGGTATCTAGAGAGTGGGATAGGTTTAATAACTACCCTAACCCTAACGCGTACCCTAACCCTAACCCCTACCCTAACCCTAACACGTACCCTAATCCTAACCCGTACCCTAAACCGAGCCCTAACCCTAACACTAACCCTAACCCTAACCCTAACCCATACCCTACGCCGTACCCGAAACCCTCCCCGAACCCGTACCCTAAGCCGTACCCTAAGCCTAACCCTAAGCCTAACCCTAACCCTAGGCTACCCTTGACTGCTTCTGCCTCCAATAGATTTCCTAAGCACTAGTGTTTTAAGGAAGAGCTGAAAAAGAGAATCCTAATGTTATTTCTTTATAATGGGTGTGTTCCTTATCTTATCCTAGTGTCTAAACTCTTCTCCATGGCTGGACCCCCAAATAATATTCCTTTACGTGCTAAGGGGTATCTAGAGAGTGGGATAGGTTTAACAACTACCCTAACCCTAACGCGTACCCTAAACCTAACCCCTACCCTAACCCTAACACGTACCCTAATCCTAACCCGTACCCTAAACCGAGCCCTAACCCTAACACTAACCCTAACCCTAACCCTAACCCATACCCTACGCCGTACCCGAACCCCTCCCCAAACCCATTCCCCAAGCCGTACCCTATGCCTAACCCTAAGCCTAACCCTAACCCTAGGCTACCCTTGACTGCTTCTGCCTCCAATAGATTTCCTAAGCACTACTGTTTTAAGGAACAGCTTAAAAAGAGAATCCTAATGTGATTTCTTTATAATGGGTGTGTTCCTTATCTTATCCTAGTGTCTAAACTCTTCTCCATGGCTGCACCCCCAAATAATATTCCCTTACGTGCTAAGGGGTATCTAGAGAGTGGGATAGGTTTAATAACTACCCTAACCCTAACGCGTACCCTAACCCTAACCCCTACCCTAACCCTAACACGTACCCTAATCCTAACCTGTACCCTAAACCGAGGCCTAAGCCTAACACTAACCCTAACCCTAACCCTAACCCATACCCTACGCCGTACCCGCACCCCTCCCCGAACCCGTACCCTAAGCCGTACCCTAAGCCGAACCCTAAGCCTAACCCTAACCCTAGGCTACCCTTGACTGCTTCTGCCTCCAATTGATTTCCTAAGCACTAGTGTTTTAAGGAACAGCTTAAAAAGAGAATCCTAATGTGATTTCTTTATAATGGGTGTGTTCCTTACCTTATCCTAGTGTCTAAACTCTTCTCCATGGCTGCACCCCCAAATAATATTCCCTTATGTGCTAAGGGGTATCTAGAGAGTGGGATAGGTTTAATAACTACCCTAACCCTAACGCGTACCCTAACCCTAACCCCTACCCTAACCCTAACACGTACCCTAATACTAACCTGTACCCTAAACCGAGCCCTAACCCTAACACTAACCCTAACCCTAACCCATACCCTACGCCGTACCCGCACCCCTCCCCGAACCCGTACCCTAAGCCATACCCTAAACCTAACCCTAAGCCTAACCCTAACCCTAGGCTACCCTTGACTGCTTCTGCCTCCAATTGATTTCCTAAGCAGTAGTGTTTTAAGGAACAGCTTAAAAAGAGAATCCTAATGTGATTTCTTTATAATGGGTGTGTTCCTTATCTTATCCTAGTGTCTAAACACTTCTCCATGGCTGGACCCCCAAATAATATTCCTTTACGTGCTAAGGGGGAGCTAGAGAGTGGGATAGGTTTACTAACTACCCTAGCCCTAACGCGTAACCTAACCCTAACCCCTACCCTAACCCTAACACGTACCCTAATCCTAACCCGTACCCTAAACCGAGCCCTAACCCTAACACTAACCCAAACCCTAACCCTAACCCATACCCTACGCCGTACACGAACACCTCCCCGAACCCATACCCCAAGCCGTACCCTAACCCTAACCCTAAGCCTAACCCTTACCCTAGGCTACCCTTGACTGCTTCTGCCTCCAATAGATTTCCTAAGCACTAGTGTTTTAAGAACAGCTTAAAAAGAGAATCCTAAAGTGATTTCTTTATAATGGGTGTGTTCCTTATCTTATCCTAGTGTCTAAACTCTTCTCCATGGCTGCACCCCCAAATAATATTCCTTTACGTGCTAAGGGGTATCTAGAGAGTGGGATAGGTTTAATAACTACCCTAACCCTAACGCGTACCCTAACCCTAACCCCTACCCTAACCCTAACATGTACCCTAATCCTAACCCGTACCCTAAACCGAGCCCTAACCCTAACACTAACCCTAACCCTAACCCTAACCCATACCCTACGCCGTACCCGAAACCCTCCCCGAACCCGTACCCTAAGCCATACCCTAAGCCTAACCCTAAGCCTAACACTAACCCTAGGCTACCCTTGACTGCTTCTGCCTCCAATAGATTTCCTAAGCACTAGTGTTTTAAGCAACAGCTTAAAAAGAGAATCCTAATGTGATTTCTTTATAATGGGTGTGTTCCTTATCTTATCCTAGTGTCTAAACTCTTCTCCATGGCTGGACCCCCAAATAATATTCCTTTACGTGCTAAGGGGTATCTAGAGAGTGTTATAGGTTTACTAACGACCCTAACCCTAATGCGTACCCTAACCCTAACCCCTACCCTAAACCTACCACGTACCCTAATCCTAACCGTACCCTAAACCGAGCCCTAACCCTAACACAAACCCTAACCCTAACCCTAACCCATACCCTACGCCGTACCCGAAACCCTCCCCGAACCCGTACCCTAAGCCGTACCCTAAGCCAACCCTAAGCCTAACCCTAACCCTAGGCTACCCTTGACTGCTTCTGCCTCCAATTGATTTCCTAAGCAGTAGTGTTTTAAGGAACAGCTTAAAAAGAGAATCCTAATGTGATTTCTTTATAATGGGTGTGTTCCTTATCTTATCCTAGTGTCTAAACTCTTCTCCATGGCTGGACCCCCAAATAATATTCCTTTACGTGCTAAGGGGGAGCTAGAGAGTGGGATAGGTTTACTAACTACCCTAGCCCTAACGCGTAACCTAACCCTAACCCCTACCCTAACCCTAACACGTACCCTAATCCTAACCCGTACCCTAAACCGAGCCCTAACCCTAACACTAACCCAAACCCTAACCCTAACCCATACCCTACGCCGTACACGAACACCTCCCCGAACCCATACCCCAAGCCGTACCCTAACCCTAACCCTAAGCCTAACCCTAACCCTAGGCTACCCTTGACTGCTTCTGCCTCCAATAGTTTTCCTAAGCACTAGTGTTTTAAGGAACAGCTTAAAAAGAGAATCCTAAAGTGATTTCTTTATAATGGGTGTGTTCCTTATCTTATCCTAGTGTCTAAACTCTTCTCCATGGCTGGACCCCCAAATAATATTCCTTTACGTGCTAAGGGGTATCTAGAGAGTGGGATAGGTTTAATAACTACCCTAACCCTAACGCGTACCCTAACCCTAACCCCTACCCTAACCCTAACACGTACCCTAATCCTAACCCGTACCCTAAACCGAGCCCTAACCCTAACACTAACCCTAACCCTAACCCTAACCCATACCCTACGCCGTACCCGAAACCCTCCCCGAACCCGTACCCTAAGCCGTACCCTAAGCCTAACCCTAAGCCTAACCCTAACCCTAGGCTACCCTTGACTGCTTCTGCCTCCAATAGATTTCCTAAGCACTAGTGTTTTAAGGAAGAGCTGAAAAAGAGAATCCTAATGTTATTTCTTTATAATGGGTGTGTTCCTTATCTTATCCTAGTGTCTAAACTCTTCTCCATGGCTGGACCCCCAAATAATATTCCTTTACGTGCTAAGGGGTATCTAGAGAGTGGGATAGGTTTAACAACTACCCTAACCCTAACGCGTACCCTAAACCTAACCCCTACCCTAACCCTAACACGTACCCTAATCCTAACCCGTACCCTAAACCGAGCCCTAACCCTAACACTAACCCTAACCCTAACCCTAACCCATACCCTACGCCGTACCCGAACCCCTCCCCAAACCCATTCCCCAAGCCGTACCCTATGCCTAACCCTAAGCCTAACCCTAACCCTAGGCTACCCTTGACTGCTTCTGCCTCCAATAGATTTCCTAAGCACTACTGTTTTAAGGAACAGCTTAAAAAGAGAATCCTAATGTGATTTCTTTATAATGGGTGTGTTCCTTATCTTATCCTAGTGTCTAAACTCTTCTCCATGGCTGCACCCCCAAATAATATTCCCTTACGTGCTAAGGGGTATCTAGAGAGTGGGATAGGTTTAATAACTACCCTAACCCTAACGCGTACCCTAACCCTAACCCCTACCCTAACCCTAACACGTACCCTAATCCTAACCTGTACCCTAAACCGAGGCCTAAGCCTAACACTAACCCTAACCCTAACCCTAACCCATACCCTACGCCGTACCCGCACCCCTCCCCGAACCCGTACCCTAAGCCGTACCCTAAGCCGAACCCTAAGCCTAACCCTAACCCTAGGCTACCCTTGACTGCTTCTGCCTCCAATTGATTTCCTAAGCACTAGTGTTTTAAGGAACAGCTTAAAAAGAGAATCCTAATGTGATTTCTTTATAATGGGTGTGTTCCTTACCTTATCCTAGTGTCTAAACTCTTCTCCATGGCTGCACCCCCAAATAATATTCCCTTATGTGCTAAGGGGTATCTAGAGAGTGGGATAGGTTTAATAACTACCCTAACCCTAACGCGTACCCTAACCCTAACCCCTACCCTAACCCTAACACGTACCCTAATACTAACCTGTACCCTAAACCGAGCCCTAACCCTAACACTAACCCTAACCCTAACCCATACCCTACGCCGTACCCGCACCCCTCCCCGAACCCGTACCCTAAGCCATACCCTAAACCTAACCCTAAGCCTAACCCTAACCCTAGGCTACCCTTGACTGCTTCTGCCTCCAATTGATTTCCTAAGCAGTAGTGTTTTAAGGAACAGCTTAAAAAGAGAATCCTAATGTGATTTCTTTATAATGGGTGTGTTCCTTATCTTATCCTAGTGTCTAAACACTTCTCCATGGCTGGACCCCCAAATAATATTCCTTTACGTGCTAAGGGGGAGCTAGAGAGTGGGATAGGTTTACTAACTACCCTAGCCCTAACGCGTAACCTAACCCTAACCCCTACCCTAACCCTAACACGTACCCTAATCCTAACCCGTACCCTAAACCGAGCCCTAACCCTAACACTAACCCAAACCCTAACCCTAACCCATACCCTACGCCGTACACGAACACCTCCCCGAACCCATACCCCAAGCCGTACCCTAACCCTAACCCTAAGCCTAACCCTTACCCTAGGCTACCCTTGACTGCTTCTGCCTCCAATAGATTTCCTAAGCACTAGTGTTTTAAGAACAGCTTAAAAAGAGAATCCTAAAGTGATTTCTTTATAATGGGTGTGTTCCTTATCTTATCCTAGTGTCTAAACTCTTCTCCATGGCTGCACCCCCAAATAATATTCCTTTACGTGCTAAGGGGTATCTAGAGAGTGGGATAGGTTTAATAACTACCCTAACCCTAACGCGTACCCTAACCCTAACCCCTACCCTAACCCTAACATGTACCCTAATCCTAACCCGTACCCTAAACCGAGCCCTAACCCTAACACTAACCCTAACCCTAACCCTAACCCATACCCTACGCCGTACCCGAAACCCTCCCCGAACCCGTACCCTAAGCCATACCCTAAGCCTAACCCTAAGCCTAACACTAACCCTAGGCTACCCTTGACTGCTTCTGCCTCCAATAGATTTCCTAAGCACTAGTGTTTTAAGCAACAGCTTAAAAAGAGAATCCTAATGTGATTTCTTTATAATGGGTGTGTTCCTTATCTTATCCTAGTGTCTAAACTCTTCTCCATGGCTGGACCCCCAAATAATATTCCTTTACGTGCTAAGGGGTATCTAGAGAGTGTTATAGGTTTACTAACGACCCTAACCCTAATGCGTACCCTAACCCTAACCCCTACCCTAAACCTACCACGTACCCTAATCCTAACCGTACCCTAAACCGAGCCCTAACCCTAACACAAACCCTAACCCTAACCCTAACCCATACCCTACGCCGTACCCGAAACCCTCCCCGAACCCGTACCCTAAGCCGTACCCTAAGCCAACCCTAAGCCTAACCCTAACCCTAGGCTACCCTTGACTGCTTCTGCCTCCAATTGATTTCCTAAGCAGTAGTGTTTTAAGGAACAGCTTAAAAAGAGAATCCTAATGTGATTTCTTTATAATGGGTGTGTTCCTTATCTTATCCTAGTGTCTAAACTCTTCTCCATGGCTGGACCCCCAAATAATATTCCTTTACGTGCTAAGGGGGAGCTAGAGAGTGGGATAGGTTTACTAACTACCCTAGCCCTAACGCGTAACCTAACCCTAACCCCTACCCTAACCCTAACACGTACCCTAATCCTAACCCGTACCCTAAACCGAGCCCTAACCCTAACACTAACCCAAACCCTAACCCTAACCCATACCCTACGCCGTACACGAACACCTCCCCGAACCCATACCCCAAGCCGTACCCTAACCCTAACCCTAAGCCTAACCCTAACCCTAGGCTACCCTTGACTGCTTCTGCCTCCAATAGTTTTCCTAAGCACTAGTGTTTTAAGGAACAGCTTAAAAAGAGAATCCTAAAGTGATTTCTTTATAATGGGTGTGTTCCTTATCTTATCCTAGTGTCTAAACTCTTCTCCATGGCTGGACCCCCAAATAATATTCCTTTACGTGCTAAGGGGTATCTAGAGAGTGGGATAGGTTTAATAACTACCCTAACCCTAACGCGTACCCTAACCCTAACCCCTACCCTAACCCTAACACGTACCCTAATCCTAACCCGTACCCTAAACCGAGCCCTAACCCTAACACTAACCCTAACCCTAACCCTAACCCATACCCTACGCCGTACCCGAAACCCTCCCCGAACCCGTACCCTAAGCCGTACCCTAAGCCTAACCCTAAGCCTAACCCTAACCCTAGGCTACCCTTGACTGCTTCTGCCTCCAATAGATTTCCTAAGCACTAGTGTTTTAAGGAAGAGCTGAAAAAGAGAATCCTAATGTTATTTCTTTATAATGGGTGTGTTCCTTATCTTATCCTAGTGTCTAAACTCTTCTCCATGGCTGGACCCCCAAATAATATTCCTTTACGTGCTAAGGGGTATCTAGAGAGTGGGATAGGTTTAACAACTACCCTAACCCTAACGCGTACCCTAAACCTAACCCCTACCCTAACCCTAACACGTACCCTAATCCTAACCCGTACCCTAAACCGAGCCCTAACCCTAACACTAACCCTAACCCTAACCCTAACCCATACCCTACGCCGTACCCGAACCCCTCCCCAAACCCATTCCCCAAGCCGTACCCTATGCCTAACCCTAAGCCTAACCCTAACCCTAGGCTACCCTTGACTGCTTCTGCCTCCAATAGATTTCCTAAGCACTACTGTTTTAAGGAACAGCTTAAAAAGAGAATCCTAATGTGATTTCTTTATAATGGGTGTGTTCCTTATCTTATCCTAGTGTCTAAACTCTTCTCCATGGCTGCACCCCCAAATAATATTCCCTTACGTGCTAAGGGGTATCTAGAGAGTGGGATAGGTTTAATAACTACCCTAACCCTAACGCGTACCCTAACCCTAACCCCTACCCTAACCCTAACACGTACCCTAATCCTAACCTGTACCCTAAACCGAGGCCTAAGCCTAACACTAACCCTAACCCTAACCCTAACCCATACCCTACGCCGTACCCGCACCCCTCCCCGAACCCGTACCCTAAGCCGTACCCTAAGCCGAACCCTAAGCCTAACCCTAACCCTAGGCTACCCTTGACTGCTTCTGCCTCCAATTGATTTCCTAAGCACTAGTGTTTTAAGGAACAGCTTAAAAAGAGAATCCTAATGTGATTTCTTTATAATGGGTGTGTTCCTTACCTTATCCTAGTGTCTAAACTCTTCTCCATGGCTGCACCCCCAAATAATATTCCCTTATGTGCTAAGGGGTATCTAGAGAGTGGGATAGGTTTAATAACTACCCTAACCCTAACGCGTACCCTAACCCTAACCCCTACCCTAACCCTAACACGTACCCTAATACTAACCTGTACCCTAAACCGAGCCCTAACCCTAACACTAACCCTAACCCTAACCCATACCCTACGCCGTACCCGCACCCCTCCCCGAACCCGTACCCTAAGCCATACCCTAAACCTAACCCTAAGCCTAACCCTAACCCTAGGCTACCCTTGACTGCTTCTGCCTCCAATTGATTTCCTAAGCAGTAGTGTTTTAAGGAACAGCTTAAAAAGAGAATCCTAATGTGATTTCTTTATAATGGGTGTGTTCCTTATCTTATCCTAGTGTCTAAACACTTCTCCATGGCTGGACCCCCAAATAATATTCCTTTACGTGCTAAGGGGGAGCTAGAGAGTGGGATAGGTTTACTAACTACCCTAGCCCTAACGCGTAACCTAACCCTAACCCCTACCCTAACCCTAACACGTACCCTAATCCTAACCCGTACCCTAAACCGAGCCCTAACCCTAACACTAACCCAAACCCTAACCCTAACCCATACCCTACGCCGTACACGAACACCTCCCCGAACCCATACCCCAAGCCGTACCCTAACCCTAACCCTAAGCCTAACCCTTACCCTAGGCTACCCTTGACTGCTTCTGCCTCCAATAGATTTCCTAAGCACTAGTGTTTTAAGAACAGCTTAAAAAGAGAATCCTAAAGTGATTTCTTTATAATGGGTGTGTTCCTTATCTTATCCTAGTGTCTAAACTCTTCTCCATGGCTGCACCCCCAAATAATATTCCTTTACGTGCTAAGGGGTATCTAGAGAGTGGGATAGGTTTAATAACTACCCTAACCCTAACGCGTACCCTAACCCTAACCCCTACCCTAACCCTAACATGTACCCTAATCCTAACCCGTACCCTAAACCGAGCCCTAACCCTAACACTAACCCTAACCCTAACCCTAACCCATACCCTACGCCGTACCCGAAACCCTCCCCGAACCCGTACCCTAAGCCATACCCTAAGCCTAACCCTAAGCCTAACACTAACCCTAGGCTACCCTTGACTGCTTCTGCCTCCAATAGATTTCCTAAGCACTAGTGTTTTAAGCAACAGCTTAAAAAGAGAATCCTAATGTGATTTCTTTATAATGGGTGTGTTCCTTATCTTATCCTAGTGTCTAAACTCTTCTCCATGGCTGGACCCCCAAATAATATTCCTTTACGTGCTAAGGGGTATCTAGAGAGTGTTATAGGTTTACTAACGACCCTAACCCTAATGCGTACCCTAACCCTAACCCCTACCCTAAACCTACCACGTACCCTAATCCTAACCGTACCCTAAACCGAGCCCTAACCCTAACACAAACCCTAACCCTAACCCTAACCCATACCCTACGCCGTACCCGAAACCCTCCCCGAACCCGTACCCTAAGCCGTACCCTAAGCCAACCCTAAGCCTAACCCTAACCCTAGGCTACCCTTGACTGCTTCTGCCTCCAATAGATTTCCTAAGCACTAGTGTTTTAAGGAAGAGCTGAAAAAGAGAATCCTAATGTGATTTCTTTATAATGGGTGTGTTCCTTATCTTATCCTAGTGTCTAAACTCTTCTCCATGGCTGGACCCCCAAATAATATTCCTTTACGTTCTAAGGGGTATCTAGAGAGTGGGATAGGTTTAACAACTACCCTAACCCTAACGCGTACCCTAAACCTAACCCCTACCCTAACCCTAACACGTACCCTAATCCTAACCCGTACCCTAAACCGAGCCCTAACCCTAACACTAACCCTAACCCTAACCCTAACCCATACCGTAGGCCGTACCCGCACCCCTCCCCGAACCCGTACCCTAAGCCGTACCCTAAGCCGAACCCTAAGCCTAACCCTAACCCTAGGCTACCCTTGACTGCTTCTGCCTCCAATTGATTTCCTAAGCACTAGTGTTTTAAGGAACAGCTTAAAAAGAGAATCCTAATGTGATTTCTTTATAATGGGTGTGTTCCTTATCTTATCCTAGTGTCTAAACTCTTCTCCATGGCTGCACCCCCAAATAATATTGCCTTACGTGCTAAGGGGTATCTAGAGAGTGGGATAGGTTTAATAACTACCCTAAACCTAATGCGTACTCTAACCCTAACCCCTACCCTAACACTAACACGTACCCTAATCCTAACCCGTACCCTAAACCGAGCCCTAACCCTAACACTAACACTAACCCTAACCCTAACCCATACCCTACGCCGTACCTGAACCCCTCCCCAAACCCGTACCCTAAGCCGTACCCTAAGCCTAACCCTAAGCCTAACACTAACCCTAGGCTACCCTTGACTGCTTCTGCCTCCAATAGATTTCCTAAGCACTAGTGTTTTAAGCAACAGCTTAAAAAGAGAATCCTAATGTGATTTCTTTATAATGGGTGTGTTCCTTATCTTATCCTAGTGTCTAAATTCTTCTCCATGGCTGGAACCCCAAATAATATTCCTTTACGTGCTAAGGGGTATCTAGAGAGTGGGATAGGTTTACTAACTACCCTAACCCTAACGCGTACCCTAACCCTAACCCCTACCCTAAACCTAACACGTACCCTAATCCTAACCGTACCCTAAACCGAGCCCTAACCCTAACACTAACCCTAACCCTAACCCTAACCCATACCCTACGCCGTACCCGAAACCCTCCCCGAACCCGTACCCTAAGCCGTACCCTAAGCCTAACCCTAAGCCTAACCCTAACCCTAGGCTACCCTTGACTGCTTCTGCCTCCAATAGATTTCCTAAGCACTAGTGTTTTAACGAACAGCTTAAAAAGAGAATCCTAATGTGATTTCTTTATAATGGGTGTGTTCCTTATCTTATCCTAGTGTCTAAACTCTTCTCCATGGCTGGAACCCCAAATAATATTTCTTTACGTGCTAAGGGGTATCTAGAGAGTGGGATAGGTTTACTAACTACCCTAACCCTAACGCGTACACTAACCCTAACCCCTACCCTAAACCTAACACGTACCCTAATCCTAACCGTACCCTAAACCGAGCCCTAACCCTAACACTAACCCTAACCCTAACCCTAACCCATACCCTACGCCGTACCCGCACCCCTCCCCGAACCCGTACCCTAAGCCGTACCCTAAGCCTAACCCTAAGCCTAACCCTAACCCTAGGCTACCCTTGACTGCTTCTGCCTCCAATAGATTTCCTAAGCACTAGTGTTTTAAGGAACAGCTTAAAAAGAGAATCCTAATGTGATTTCTTTATAATGGGTGTGTTCCTTATCTTATCCTAGTGTCTAAACTCTTCTCCATGGCTGGACCCCTAAATAATATTCCTTTACGTGCTAAGGGGTATCTAGAGAGTGGGATAGGTTTAATAACTACCCTAACCCTAACGCATACCCTAACCCTAACCCCTACCCTAACCCTAACACGTACCCTAATCCTAACCCGTACCCTAAACCGAGCCCTAACCCTAACACTAACCCTAACCCTAACCCTAACCCATACCCTACGCCGTACCCGAACCCCTCCCCGAACCCATTCCCCAAGCCGTACCCTAAACCTAACCCTAAGCCTAACCCTAACCCTAGGCTACCCTTGACTGCTTCTGCCTCCAATAGATTTCCTAAGCACTAGTGTTTTAAGGAACAGCTTAAAAAGAGAATCCTAATGTGATTTCTTTATAATGGGTGTGTTCCTTATCTTATCCTAGTGTCTAAACTCTTCTCCATGGCTGCACCCCCAAATAATATTTCCTTACGTGCTAAGGGGTATCTAGAGAGTGGGATAGGTTTAATAACTACCCTAACCCTAATGCGTACTCTAACCCTAACCCCTAACCTAACACTAACACGTACCCTAATCCTAACCCGTACCCTAAACCGAGCCCTAACCCTAACACTAACACTAACCCTAACCCTAACCCATACCCTACGCCGTACCTGAACCCCTCCCCAAACCCGTACCGTAAGCCGTACCCTAAGCCTAACCCTAAGCCTAACACTAACCCTAGGCTACCCTTGACTGCTTCTGCCTCCAATAGATTTCCTAAGCACTAGTGTTTTAAGCAACAGCTTAAAAAGAGAATCCTAATGTGATTTCTTTATAATGGGTGTGTTCCTTATCTTATCCTAGTGTCTAAATTCTTCTCCATGGCTGGAACCCCAAATAATATTCCTTTACGTGCTAAGGGGTATCTAGAGAGTGGGATAGGTTTACTAACTACCCTAACCCTAACGCGTACCCTAACCCTAACCCCTACCCTAAACCTAACACGTACCCTAATCCTAACCGTACCCTAAACCGAGCCCTAACCCTAACACTAACACTAACCCTAACCCTAACCCATACCCTACGCCGTACCCGCACCCCTCCCCGAACCCGTAACCTAAGCCGTACCCTAAGCCTAACCCTAAGCCTAACCCTAACCCTAGGCTACCCTTGACTGCTTCTGCCTCCAGTAGATTTCCTAAGCACTACTGTTTTAAGGAACAGCTTAAAAAGAGAATCCTAATGTGATTTCTTTATAATGGGTGTGTTCCTTATCTTATCCTAGTGTCTAAACTCTTCTCCATGGCTGCACCCCCAAATAATATTCCCTTACGTGCTAAGGGGTATCTAGAGAGTGGGATAGGTTTAATAACTACCCTAACCCTAACGCGTACCCTAACCCTAACCTCTACCCTAACCCTAACACGTACCGTAATCCTAACCTGTACCCTAAACCGAGGCCTAACCCTAACACTAACCCTAACCCTAACCCTAACCCATACCCTACGCCGTACCCGCACACCTCCCCGAACCCGTACCCTAAGCCATACCCTAAACCTAACCCTAAGCCTAACCCTAACCCTAGGCTACCCTTGACTGCTTCTGCCTCCAATTGATTTCCTAAGCAGTAGTGTTTTAAGGAACAGCTTAAAAAGAGAATCCTAATGTGATTTCTTTATAATGGGTGTGTTCCTTATCTTATCCTAGTGTCTAAACTCTTCTCCATGGCTGGACCCCCAAATAATATTCCTTTACGTGCTAAGGGGGAGCTAGAGAGTGGGATAGGTTTACTAACTACCCTAGACCTAACGCGTAACCTAACCCTAACCCCTACCCTAACCCTAACACGTACCCTAATCCTAACCCGTACCCTAAACCGAGCCCTAACCCTAACACTAACCCAAACCCTAACCCTAACCCATACCCTACGCCGTACACGAACACCTCCCCGAACCCATACCCCAAGCCGTACCCTAACCCTAACCCTAAGCCTAACCCTAACCCTAGGCTACCCTTGACTGCTTCTGCCTCCAATAGATTTCCTAAGCACTAGTGTTTTAAGGAACAGCTTAAAAAGAGAATCCTAAAGTGATTTCTTTATAATGGGTGTGTTCCTTATCTTATCCTAGTGTCTAAACTCTTCTCCATGGCTGGACCCCCAAATAATATTCCTTTACGTGCTAAGGGGTATCTAGAGAGTGGGATACGTTTAATAACTACCCTAACCCTAACGCGTACCCTAACCCTAACCCCTACCCTAACCCTAACACGTACCCTAATCCTAACCCGTACCCTAAACCGAGCCCTAACCCTAACACTAACCCTAACCCTAACCCTAACCCATACCCTACGCCGTACCCGAAACCCTCCCCGAACCCGTACCCTAAGCCGTACCCTAAGCCTAACCCTAAGCCTAACCCTAACCCTAGGCTACCCTTGACTGCTTCTGCCTCCAATAGATTTCCTAAGCACTAGTGTTTTAAGGAAGAGCTGAAAAAGAGAATCCTAATGTTATTTCTTTATAATGGGTGTGTTCCTTATCTTATCCTAGTGTCTAAACTCTTCTCCATGGCTGGACCCCCAAATAATATTCCTTTACGTGCTAAGGGGTATCTAGAGAGTGGGATAGGTTTAACAACTACCCTAACCCTAACGCGTACCCTAAACCTAACCCCTACCCTAACCCTAACACGTACCCTAATCCTAACCCGTACCCTAAGCCGAGCCCTAACCCTAACACTAACCCTAACCCTAACCCTAACCCATACCGTAGGCCGTACCCGCACCCCTCCCCGAACCCGTACCCTAAGCCGTACCCTAAGCCGAACCCTAAGCCTAACCCTAACCCTAGGCTACCCTTGACTGCTTCTGCCTCCAATTGATTTCCTAAGCACTAGTGTTTTAAGGAACAGCTTAAAAAGAGAATCCTAATGTGATTTCTTTATAATGGGTGTGTTCCTTATCTTATCCTAGTGTCTAAACTCTTCTCCATGGCTGCACCCCCAAATAATATTGCCTTACGTGCTAAGGGGTATCTAGAGAGTGGGATAGGTTTAATAACTACCCTAAACATAATGCGTACTCTAACCCTAACCCCTACCCTAACACTAACACGTACCCTAATCCTAACCCGTACCCTAAACCGAGCCCTAACCCTAACACTAACACTAACCCTAACCCTAACCCTAACCCATACCCTACGCCGTACCCGCACCCCTCCCCGAACCCGTACCCTAAGCCGTACCCTAAGCCTAACCCTAAGCCTAACCCTAACCCTAGGCTACCCTTGACTGCTTCTGCCTCCAATAGATTTCCTAAGCACTAGTGTTTTAAGGAACAGCTTAAAAAGAGAATCCTAATGTGATTTCTTTATAATGGGTGTGTTCCTTATCTCATCCTAGTGTCTAAACTCTTCTCCATGGCTGGACCCCCAAATAATATTCCTTTACGTGCTAAGGGGTATCTAGAGAGTGGGATAGGTTTAATAACTACCCTAACCCTAACGCATACCCTAACCCTAACCCTAACACGTACCCTAATCCTAACCCGTACCCTAAACCGAGCCCTAACCCTAACACTAACCCTAACCCTAACCCTAACCCATACCCTACGCCGTACCCGAACCCCTCCCCGAACCCATTCCCCAAGCCGTACCCTAAGCCTAACCCTAAGCCTAACCCTAACCCTAGGCTACCCTTGACTGCTTCTGCCTCCAATAGATTTCCTAAGCACTACTGTTTTAAGGAACAGCTTAAAAAGAGAATCCTAATGTGATTTCTTTATAATGGGTGTGTTCCTTATCTTATCCTAGTGTCTAAACTCTTCTCCATGGCTGCACCCCCAAATAATATTCCCTTACGTGCTAAGGGGTATCTAGAGAGTGGGATAGGTTTAATAACTACCCTAACCCTAACGCGTACCCTAACCCTAACCCCTACCCTAACCCTAACACGTACCCTAATCCTAACCCGTACCCTAAACCGAGCCCTAACCCTAACACTAACCCTAACCCTAACCCATACCCTACGCCGTACCCGCACCCCTCCCCGAACCCGTAACCTAAGCCGTACCCTAAGCCTAACCCTAAGCCTAACCCTAACCCTAGGCTACCCTTGACTGCTTCTGCCTCCAATAGATTTCCTAAGCACTACTGTTTTAAGGAACAGCTTAAAAAGAGAATCCTAATGTGATTTCTTTATAATGGGTGTGTTCCTTATCTTATCCTAGTGTCTAAACACTTCTCCATGGCTGGACCCCCAAATAATATTCCTTTACGTGCTAAGGGGGAGCTAGAGAGTGTTATAGGTTTACTAACGACCCTAACCCTAATGCGTACCCTAACCCTAACCCCTACCCTAAACCTACCACGTACCCTAATCCTAACCGTACCCTAAACCGAGCCCTAACCCTAACACAAACCCTAACCCTAACCCTAACCCATACCCTACGCCGTACCCGAAACCCTCCCCGAACCCGTACCCTAAGCCGTACCCTAAGCCTCACCCTAAGCCTAACCCTAACCCTAGGCTACCCTTGACTGCTTCTGCCTCCAATAGATTTCCTAAGCACTAGTGTTTTAAGGAAGAGCTGAAAAAGAGAATCCTAATGTGATTTCTTTATAATGGGTGTGTTCCTTATCTTATCCTAGTGTCTAAACTCTTCTCCATGGCTGGACCCCCAAATAATATTCCTTTACGTGCTAAGGGGTATCTAGAGAGTGGGATAGGTTTAACAACTACCCTAACCCTAACGCGTACCCTAAACCTAACCCCTACCCTAACCCTAACACGTACCCTAATCCTAACCCGTACCCTAAACCGAGCCCTAACCCTAACACTAACCCTAACCCTAACCCTAACCCATACCGTAGGCCGTACCCGCACCCCTCCCCGAACCCGTACCCTAAGCCGTACCCTAAGCCGAACCCTAAGCCTAACCCTAACCCTAGGCTACCCTTGACTGCTTCTGCCTCCAATTGATTTCCTAAGCACTAGTGTTTTAAGGAACAGCTTAAAAAGAGAATCCTAATGTGATTTCTTTATAATGGGTGTGTTCCTTATCTTATCCTAGTGTCTAAACTCTTCTCCATGGCTGCACCCCCAAATAATATTGCCTTACGTGCTAAGGGGTATCTAGAGAGTGGGATAGGTTTAATAACTACCCTAAACCTAATGCGTACTCTAACCCTAACCCCTACCCTAACACTAACACGTACCCTAATCCTAACCCGTACCCTAAACCGAGCCCTAACCCTAACACTAACACTAACCCTAACCCTAACCCATACCCTACGCCGTACCTGAACCCCTCCCCAAACCCGTACCCTAAGCCGTACCCTAAGCCTAACCCTAAGCCTAACACTAACCCTAGGCTACCCTTGACTGCTTCTGCCTCCAATAGATTTCCTAAGCACTAGTGTTTTAAGCAACAGCTTAAAAAGAGAATCCTAATGTGATTTCTTTATAATGGGTGTGTTCCTTATCTTATCCTAGTGTCTAAATTCTTCTCCATGGCTGGAACCCCAAATAATATTCCTTTACGTGCTAAGGGGTATCTAGAGAGTGGGATAGGTTTACTAACTACCCTAACCCTAACGCGTACCCTAACCCTAACCCCTACCCTAAACCTAACACGTACCCTAATCCTAACCGTACCCTAAACCGAGCCCTAACCCTAACACTAACCCTAACCCTAACCCTAACCCATACCCTACGCCGTACCCGAAACCCTCCCCGAACCCGTACCCTAAGCCGTACCCTAAGCCTAACCCTAAGCCTAACCCTAACCCTAGGCTACCCTTGACTGCTTCTGCCTCCAATAGATTTCCTAAGCACTAGTGTTTTAACGAACAGCTTAAAAAGAGAATCCTAATGTGATTTCTTTATAATGGGTGTGTTCCTTATCTTATCCTAGTGTCTAAACTCTTCTCCATGGCTGGACCCTCAAATAATATTCCTTTACGTGCTAAGGGGTATCTAGAGAGTGGGATAGGTTTAATAACTACCCTAACCCTAACGCGTACCCTAACCCTAACCCCTACCCTAACCCTAACACGTACCCTAATCCTAACCCGTACCCTAAACCGAGCCCTAACCCTAACACTAACCCTAACCCTAACCCTAACCCATACCCTACGCCGTACCCGAAACCCTCCCCGAACCCGTACCCTAAGCCGTACCCTAAGCCTAACCCTAAGCCTAACCCTAACCCTAGGCTACCCTTGACTGCTTCTGCCTCCAATAGATTTCCTAAGCACTAGTGTTTTAAGGAACAGCTTAAAAAGAGAATCCTAATGTGATTTCTTTATAATGGGTGTGTTCCTTATCTTATCCTAGTGTCTAAACTCTTCTCCATGGCTGGACCCTCAAATAATATTCCTTTACGTGCTAAGGGGTATCTAGAGAGTGGGATAGGTTTAATAACTACCCTAACCCTAACGCGTACCCTAATCCTAACCCCTACCCTAACCCTAACACGTACCCTAATACTAACCTGTACCCTAAACCGAGCCCTAACCCTAACACTAACCCTAACCCTATCCCTAACCCATACCCTACGCCGTACCCGCACCCCTCCCCGAACCCGTACCCTAAGCCGTACCCTAAGCCTAACCCTAAGCCTAACCCTAACCCTAGGCTACCCTTGACTGCTTCTGCCTCCAATAGATTTCCTAAGCACTAGTGTTTTAAGGAACAGCTTAAAAAGAGAATCCTAATGTGATTTCTTTATAATGGGTGTGTTCCTTATCTTATCCTAGTGTCTAAACTCTTCTCCATGGCTGGACCCCTAAATAATATTCCTTTACGTGCTAAGGGGTATCTAGAGAGTGGGATAGGTTTAATAACTACCCTAACCCTAACGCATACCCTAACCCTAACCCCTACCCTAACCCTAACACGTACCCTAATCCTAACCCGTACCCTAAACCGAGCCCTAACCCTAACACTAACCCTAACCCTAACCCTAACCCATACCCTACGCCGTACCCGAACCCCTCCCCGAACCCATTCCCCAAGCCGTACCCTAAACCTAACCCTAAGCCTAACCCTAACCCTAGGCTACCCTTGACTGCTTCTGCCTCCAATAGATTTCCTAAGCACTAGTGTTTTAAGGAACAGCTTAAAAAGAGAATCCTAATGTGATTTCTTTATAATGGGTGTGTTCCTTATCTTATCCTAGTGTCTAAACTCTTCTCCATGGCTGCACCCCCAAATAATATTTCCTTACGTGCTAAGGGGTATCTAGAGAGTGGGATAGGTTTAATAACTACCCTAACCCTAATGCGTACTCTAACCCTAACCCCTAACCTAACACTAACACGTACCCTAATCCTAACCCGTACCCTAAACCGAGCCCTAACCCTAACACTAACACTAACCCTAACCCTAACCCATACCCTACGCCGTACCTGAACCCCTCCCCAAACCCGTACCGTAAGCCGTACCCTAAGCCTAACCCTAAGCCTAACACTAACCCTAGGCTACCCTTGACTGCTTCTGCCTCCAATAGATTTCCTAAGCACTAGTGTTTTAAGCAACAGCTTAAAAAGAGAATCCTAATGTGATTTCTTTATAATGGGTGTGTTCCTTATCTTATCCTAGTGTCTAAATTCTTCTCCATGGCTGGAACCCCAAATAATATTCCTTTACGTGCTAAGGGGTATCTAGAGAGTGGGATAGGTTTACTAACTACCCTAACCCTAACGCGTACCCTAACCCTAACCCCTACCCTAAACCTAACACGTACCCTAATCCTAACCGTACCCTAAACCGAGCCCTAACCCTAACACTAACACTAACCCTAACCCTAACCCATACCCTACGCCGTACCCGCACCCCTCCCCGAACCCGTAACCTAAGCCGTACCCTAAGCCTAACCCTAAGCCTAACCCTAACCCTAGGCTACCCTTGACTGCTTCTGCCTCCAGTAGATTTCCTAAGCACTACTGTTTTAAGGAACAGCTTAAAAAGAGAATCCTAATGTGATTTCTTTATAATGGGTGTGTTCCTTATCTTATCCTAGTGTCTAAACTCTTCTCCATGGCTGCACCCCCAAATAATATTCCCTTACGTGCTAAGGGGTATCTAGAGAGTGGGATAGGTTTAATAACTACCCTAACCCTAACGCGTACCCTAACCCTAACCTCTACCCTAACCCTAACACGTACCGTAATCCTAACCTGTACCCTAAACCGAGGCCTAACCCTAACACTAACCCTAACCCTAACCCTAACCCATACCCTACGCCGTACCCGCACACCTCCCCGAACCCGTACCCTAAGCCATACCCTAAACCTAACCCTAAGCCTAACCCTAACCCTAGGCTACCCTTGACTGCTTCTGCCTCCAATTGATTTCCTAAGCAGTAGTGTTTTAAGGAACAGCTTAAAAAGAGAATCCTAATGTGATTTCTTTATAATGGGTGTGTTCCTTATCTTATCCTAGTGTCTAAACTCTTCTCCATGGCTGGACCCCCAAATAATATTCCTTTACGTGCTAAGGGGGAGCTAGAGAGTGGGATAGGTTTACTAACTACCCTAGACCTAACGCGTAACCTAACCCTAACCCCTACCCTAACCCTAACACGTACCCTAATCCTAACCCGTACCCTAAACCGAGCCCTAACCCTAACACTAACCCAAACCCTAACCCTAACCCATACCCTACGCCGTACACGAACACCTCCCCGAACCCATACCCCAAGCCGTACCCTAACCCTAACCCTAAGCCTAACCCTAACCCTAGGCTACCCTTGACTGCTTCTGCCTCCAATAGATTTCCTAAGCACTAGTGTTTTAAGGAACAGCTTAAAAAGAGAATCCTAAAGTGATTTCTTTATAATGGGTGTGTTCCTTATCTTATCCTAGTGTCTAAACTCTTCTCCATGGCTGGACCCCCAAATAATATTCCTTTACGTGCTAAGGGGTATCTAGAGAGTGGGATAGGTTTAATAACTACCCTAACCCTAACGCGTACCCTAACCCTAACCCCTACCCTAACCCTAACACGTACCCTAATCCTAACCCGTACCCTAAACCGAGCCCTAACCCTAACACTAACCCTAACCCTAACCCTAACCCATACCCTACGCCGTACCCGAAACCCTCCCCGAACCCGTACCCTAAGCCGTACCCTAAGCCTAACCCTAAGCCTAACCCTAACCCTAGGCTACCCTTGACTGCTTCTGCCTCCAATAGATTTCCTAAGCACTAGTGTTTTAAGGAAGAGCTGAAAAAGAGAATCCTAATGTTATTTCTTTATAATGGGTGTGTTCCTTATCTTATCCTAGTGTCTAAACTCTTCTCCATGGCTGGACCCCCAAATAATATTCCTTTACGTGCTAAGGGGTATCTAGAGAGTGGGATAGGTTTAACAACTACCCTAACCCTAACGCGTACCCTAAACCTAACCCCTACCCTAACCCTAACACGTACCCTAATCCTAACCCGTACCCTAAGCCGAGCCCTAACCCTAACACTAACCCTAACCCTAACCCTAACCCATACCGTAGGCCGTACCCGCACCCCTCCCCGAACCCGTACCCTAAGCCGTACCCTAAGCCGAACCCTAAGCCTAACCCTAACCCTAGGCTACCCTTGACTGCTTCTGCCTCCAATTGATTTCCTAAGCACTAGTGTTTTAAGGAACAGCTTAAAAAGAGAATCCTAATGTGATTTCTTTATAATGGGTGTGTTCCTTATCTTATCCTAGTGTCTAAACTCTTCTCCATGGCTGCACCCCCAAATAATATTGCCTTACGTGCTAAGGGGTATCTAGAGAGTGGGATAGGTTTAATAACTACCCTAAACATAATGCGTACTCTAACCCTAACCCCTACCCTAACACTAACACGTACCCTAATCCTAACCCGTACCCTAAACCGAGCCCTAACCCTAACACTAACACTAACCCTAACCCTAACCCTAACCCATACCCTACGCCGTACCCGCACCCCTCCCCGAACCCGTACCCTAAGCCGTACCCTAAGCCTAACCCTAAGCCTAACCCTAACCCTAGGCTACCCTTGACTGCTTCTGCCTCCAATAGATTTCCTAAGCACTAGTGTTTTAAGGAACAGCTTAAAAAGAGAATCCTAATGTGATTTCTTTATAATGGGTGTGTTCCTTATCTCATCCTAGTGTCTAAACTCTTCTCCATGGCTGGACCCCCAAATAATATTCCTTTACGTGCTAAGGGGTATCTAGAGAGTGGGATAGGTTTAATAACTACCCTAACCCTAACGCATACCCTAACCCTAACCCTAACACGTACCCTAATCCTAACCCGTACCCTAAACCGAGCCCTAACCCTAACACTAACCCTAACCCTAACCCTAACCCATACCCTACGCCGTACCCGAACCCCTCCCCGAACCCATTCCCCAAGCCGTACCCTAAGCCTAACCCTAAGCCTAACCCTAACCCTAGGCTACCCTTGACTGCTTCTGCCTCCAATAGATTTCCTAAGCACTACTGTTTTAAGGAACAGCTTAAAAAGAGAATCCTAATGTGATTTCTTTATAATGGGTGTGTTCCTTATCTTATCCTAGTGTCTAAACTCTTCTCCATGGCTGCACCCCCAAATAATATTCCCTTACGTGCTAAGGGGTATCTAGAGAGTGGGATAGGTTTAATAACTACCCTAACCCTAACGCGTACCCTAACCCTAACCCCTACCCTAACCCTAACACGTACCCTAATCCTAACCCGTACCCTAAACCGAGCCCTAACCCTAACACTAACCCTAACCCTAACCCATACCCTACGCCGTACCCGCACCCCTCCCCGAACCCGTAACCTAAGCCGTACCCTAAGCCTAACCCTAAGCCTAACCCTAACCCTAGGCTACCCTTGACTGCTTCTGCCTCCAATAGATTTCCTAAGCACTACTGTTTTAAGGAACAGCTTAAAAAGAGAATCCTAATGTGATTTCTTTATAATGGGTGTGTTCCTTATCTTATCCTAGTGTCTAAACACTTCTCCATGGCTGGACCCCCAAATAATATTCCTTTACGTGCTAAGGGGGAGCTAGAGAGTGTTATAGGTTTACTAACGACCCTAACCCTAATGCGTACCCTAACCCTAACCCCTACCCTAAACCTACCACGTACCCTAATCCTAACCGTACCCTAAACCGAGCCCTAACCCTAACACAAACCCTAACCCTAACCCTAACCCATACCCTACGCCGTACCCGAAACCCTCCCCGAACCCGTACCCTAAGCCGTACCCTAAGCCTCACCCTAAGCCTAACCCTAACCCTAGGCTACCCTTGACTGCTTCTGCCTCCAATAGATTTCCTAAGCACTAGTGTTTTAAGGAAGAGCTGAAAAAGAGAATCCTAATGTGATTTCTTTATAATGGGTGTGTTCCTTATCTTATCCTAGTGTCTAAACTCTTCTCCATGGCTGGACCCCCAAATAATATTCCTTTACGTGCTAAGGGGTATCTAGAGAGTGGGATAGGTTTAACAACTACCCTAACCCTAACGCGTACCCTAAACCTAACCCCTACCCTAACCCTAACACGTACCCTAATCCTAACCCGTACCCTAAACCGAGCCCTAACCCTAACACTAACCCTAACCCTAACCCTAACCCATACCGTAGGCCGTACCCGCACCCCTCCCCGAACCCGTACCCTAAGCCGTACCCTAAGCCGAACCCTAAGCCTAACCCTAACCCTAGGCTACCCTTGACTGCTTCTGCCTCCAATTGATTTCCTAAGCACTAGTGTTTTAAGGAACAGCTTAAAAAGAGAATCCTAATGTGATTTCTTTATAATGGGTGTGTTCCTTATCTTATCCTAGTGTCTAAACTCTTCTCCATGGCTGCACCCCCAAATAATATTGCCTTACGTGCTAAGGGGTATCTAGAGAGTGGGATAGGTTTAATAACTACCCTAAACCTAATGCGTACTCTAACCCTAACCCCTACCCTAACACTAACACGTACCCTAATCCTAACCCGTACCGTAAACCGAGCCCTAACCCTAACACTAACACTAACCCTAACCCTAACCCATACCCTACGCCGTACCTGAACCCCTCCCCAAACCCGTACCCTAAGCCGTACCCTAAGCCTAACCCTAAGCCTAACACTAACCCTAGGCTACCCTTGACTGCTTCTGCCTCCAATAGATTTCCTAAGCACTAGTGTTTTAAGCAACAGCTTAAAAAGAGAATCCTAATGTGATTTCTTTATAATGGGTGTGTTCCTTATCTTATCCTAGTGTCTAAATTCTTCTCCATGGCTGGAACCCCAAATAATATTCCTTTACGTGCTAAGGGGTATCTAGAGAGTGGGATAGGTTTACTAACTACCCTAACCCTAACGCGTACCCTAACCCTAACCCCTACCCTAAACCTAACACGTACCCTAATCCTAACCGTACCCTAAACCGAGCCCTAACCCTAACACTAACCCTAACCCTAACCCTAACCCATACCCTACGCCGTACCCGAAACCCTCCCCGAACCCGTACCCTAAGCCGTACCCTAAGCCTAACCCTAAGCCTAACCCTAACCCTAGGCTACCCTTGACTGCTTCTGCCTCCAATAGATTTCCTAAGCACTAGTGTTTTAACGAACAGCTTAAAAAGAGAATCCTAATGTGATTTCTTTATAATGGGTGTGTTCCTTATCTTATCCTAGTGTCTAAACTCTTCTCCATGGCTGGACCCTCAAATAATATTCCTTTACGTGCTAAGGGGTATCTAGAGAGTGGGATAGGTTTAATAACTACCCTAACCCTAACGCGTACCCTAACCCTAACCCCTACCCTAACCCTAACACGTACCCTAATCCTAACCCGTACCCTAAACCGAGCCCTAACCCTAACACTAACCCTAACCCTAACCCTAACCCATACCCTACGCCGTACCCGAAACCCTCCCCGAACCCGTACCCTAAGCCGTACCCTAAGCCTAACCCTAAGCCTAACCCTAACCCTAGGCTACCCTTGACTGCTTCTGCCTCCAATAGATTTCCTAAGCACTAGTGTTTTAAGGAACAGCTTAAAAAGAGAATCCTAATGTGATTTCTTTATAATGGGTGTGTTCCTTATCTTATCCTAGTGTCTAAACTCTTCTCCATGGCTGGACCCTCAAATAATATTCCTTTACGTGCTAAGGGGTATCTAGAGAGTGGGATAGGTTTAATAACTACCCTAACCCTAACGCGTACCCTAATCCTAACCCCTACCCTAACCCTAACACGTACCCTAATACTAACCTGTACCCTAAACCGAGCCCTAACCCTAACACTAACCCTAACCCTAACCCTAACCCATACCCTACGCCGTACCCGCACCCCTCCCCGAACCCGTACCCTAAGCCGTACCCTAAGCCTAACCCTAAGCCTAACCCTAACCCTAGGCTACCCTTGACTGCTTCTGCCTCCAATAGATTTCCTAAGCACTAGTGTTTTAAGGAACAGCTTAAAAAGAGAATCCTAATGTGATTTCTTTATAATGGGTGTGTTCCTTATCTTATCCTAGTGTCTAAACTCTTCTCCATGGCTGGACCCCCAAATAATATTCCTTTACGTGCTAAGGGGTATCTAGAGAGTGGGATAGGTTTAATAACTAACCTAACCCTAACGCATACCCTAACCCTAACCCCTACCCTAACCCTAACACGTACCCTAATCCTAACCCGTACCCTAAACCGAGCCCTAACCCTAACACTAACCCTAACCCTAACCCTAACCCATACCCTACGCCGTACCCGAACCCCTCCCCGAACCCATTCCCCAAGCCGTACCCTAAACCTAACCCTAAGCCTAACCCTAACCCTAGGCTACCCTTGACTGCTTCTGCCTCCAATAGATTTCCTAAGCACTAGTGTTTTAAGGAACAGCTTAAAAAGAGAATCCTAATGTGATTTCTTTATAATGGGTGTGTTCCTTATCTTATCCTAGTGTCTAAACTCTTCTCCATGGCTGCACCCCCAAATAATATTTCCTTACGTGCTAAGGGGTATCTAGAGAGTGGGATAGGTTTAATAACTACCCTAACCCTAATGCGTACTCTAACCCTAACCCCTAACCTAACACTAACACGTACCCTAATCCTAACCCGTACCCTAAACCGAGCCCTAACCCTAACACTAACACTAACCCTAACCCTAACCCATACCCTACGCCGTACCTGAACCCCTCCCCAAACCCGTACCGTAAGCCGTACCCTAAGCCTAACCCTAAGCCTAACACTAACCCTAGGCTACCCTTGACTGCTTCTGCCTCCAATAGATTTCCTAAGCACTAGTGTTTTAAGCAACAGCTTAAAAAGAGAATCCTAATGTGATTTCTTTATAATGGGTGTGTTCCTTATCTTATCCTAGTGTCTAAATTCTTCTCCATGGCTGGAACCCCAAATAATATTCCTTTACGTGCTAAGGGGTATCTAGAGAGTGGGATAGGTTTACTAACTACCCTAACCCTAACGCGTACCCTAACCCTAACCCCTACCCTAAACCTAACACGTACCCTAATCCTAACCGTACCCTAAACCGAGCCCTAACCCTAACACTAACACTAACCCTAACCCTAACCCATACCCTACGCCGTACCCGCACCCCTCCCCGAACCCGTAACCTAAGCCGTACCCTAAGCCTAACCCTAAGCCTAACCCTAACCCTAGGCTACCCTTGACTGCTTCTGCCTCCAGTAGATTTCCTAAGCACTACTGTTTTAAGGAACAGCTTAAAAAGAGAATCCTAATGTGATTTCTTTATAATGGGTGTGTTCCTTATCTTATCCTAGTGTCTAAACTCTTCTCCATGGCTGCACCCCCAAATAATATTCCCTTACGTGCTAAGGGGTATCTAGAGAGTGGGATAGGTTTAATAACTACCCTAACCCTAACGCGTACCCTAACCCTAACCCCTACCCTAACCCTAACACGTACCGTAATCCTAACCTGTACCCTAAACCGAGGCCTAACCCTAACACTAACCCTAACCCTAACCCTAACCCATACCCTACGCCGTACCCGCACACCTCCCCGAACCCGTACCCTAAGCCATACCCTAAACCTAACCCTAAGCCTAACCCTAACCCTAGGCTACCCTTGACTGCTTCTGCCTCCAATTGATTTCCTAAGCAGTAGTGTTTTAAGGAACAGCTTAAAAAGAGAATCCTAATGTGATTTCTTTATAATGGGTGTGTTCCTTATCTTATCCTAGTGTCTAAACTCTTCTCCATGGCTGGACCCCCAAATAATATTCCTTTACGTGCTAAGGGGGAGCTAGAGAGTGGGATAGGTTTACTAACTACCCTAGCCCTAACGCGTAACCTAACCCTAACCCCTACCCTAACCCTAACACGTACCCTAATCCTAACCCGTACCCTAAACCGAGCCCTAACCCTAACACTAACCCAAACCCTAACCCTAACCCATACCCTACGCCGTACACGAACACCTCCCCGAACCCATACCCCAAGCCGTACCCTAACCCTAACCCTAAGCCTAACCCTAACCCTAGGCTACCCTTGACTGCTTCTGCCTCCAATAGATTTCCTAAGCACTAGTGTTTTAAGGAACAGCTTAAAAAGAGAATCCTAAAGTGATTTCTTTATAATGGGTGTGTTCCTTATCTTATCCTAGTGTCTAAACTCTTCTCCATGGCTGGACCCCCAAATAATATTCCTTTACGTGCTAAGGGGTATCTAGAGAGTGGGATAGGTTTAATAACTACCCTAACCCTAACGCGTACCCTAACCCTAACCCCTACCCTAACCCTAACACGTACCCTAATCCTAACCCGTACCCTAAACCGAGCCCTAACCCTAACCCTAACCCTAACCCATACCCTACGCCGTACCCGAAACCCTCCCCGAACCCGTACCCTAAGCCGTACCCTAAGCCTAACCCTAAGCCTAACCCTAACCCTAGGCTACCCTTGACTGCTTCTGCCTCCAATAGATTTCCTAAGCACTAGTGTTTTAAGGAAGAGCTGAAAAAGAGAATCCTAATGTTATTTCTTTATAATGGGTGTGTTCCTTATCTTATCCTAGTGTCTAAACTCTTCTCCATGGCTGGACCCCCAAATAATATTCCTTTACGTGCTAAGGGGTATCTAGAGAGTGGGATAGGTTTAACAACTACCCTAACCCTAACGCGTACCCTAAACCTAACCCCTACCCTAACCCTAACACGTACCCTAATCCTAACCCGTACCCTAAGCCGAGCCCTAACCCTAACACTAACCCTAACCCTAACCCTAACCCATACCGTAGGCCGTACCCGCACCCCTCCCCGAACCCGTACCCTAAGCCGTACCCTAAGCCGAACCCTAAGCCTAACCCTAACCCTAGGCTACCCTTGACTGCTTCTGCCTCCAATTGATTTCCTAAGCACTAGTGTTTTAAGGAACAGCTTAAAAAGAGAATCCTAATGTGATTTCTTTATAATGGGTGTGTTCCTTATCTTATCCTAGTGTCTAAACTCTTCTCCATGGCTGCACCCCCAAATAATATTGCCTTACGTGCTAAGGGGTATCTAGAGAGTGGGATAGGTTTAATAACTACCCTAAACCTAATGCGTACTCTAACCCTAACCCCTACCCTAACACTAACACGTACCCTAATCCTAACCCGTACCCTAAACCGAGCCCTAACCCTAACACTAACACTAACCCTAACCCTAACCCATACCCTACGCCGTACCTGAACCCCTCCCCAAACCCGTACCCTAAGCCGTACCCTAAGCCTAACCCTAAGCCTAACACTAACCCTAGGCTACCCTTGACTGCTTCTGCCTCCAATAGATTTCCTAAGCACTAGTGTTTTAAGCAACAGCTTAAAAAGAGAATCCTAATGTGATTTCTTTATAATGGGTGTGTTCCTTATCTTATCCTAGTGTCTAAATTCTTCTCCATGGCTGGAACCCCAAATAATATTCCTTTACGTGCTAAGGGGTATCTAGAGAGTGGGATAGGTTTACTAACTACCCTAACCCTAACGCGTACCCTAACCCTAACCCCTACCCTAAACCTAACACGTACCCTAATCCTAACCGTACCCTAAACCGAGCCCTAACCCTAACACTAACCCTAACCCTAACCCTAACCCATACCCTACGCCGTACCCGAAACCCTCCCCGAACCCGTACCCTAAGCCGTACCCTAAGCCTAACCCTAAGCCTAACCCTAACCCTAGGCTACCCTTGACTGCTTCTGCCTCCAATAGATTTCCTAAGCACTAGTGTTTTAACGAACAGCTTAAAAAGAGAATCCTAATGTGATTTCTTTATAATGGGTGTGTTCCTTATCTTATCCTAGTGTCTAAACTCTTCTCCATGGCTGGACCCTCAAATAATATTCCTTTACGTGCTAAGGGGTATCTAGAGAGTGGGATAGGTTTAATAACTACCCTAACCCTAACGCGTACCCTAACCCTAACCCCTACCCTAACCCTAACACGTACCCTAATCCTAACCCGTACCCTAAACCGAGCCCTAACCCTAACACTAACCCTAACCCTAACCCTAACCCATACCCTACGCCGTACCCGAAACCCTCCCCGAACCCGTACCCTAAGCCGTACCCTAAGCCTAACCCTAAGCCTAACCCTAACCCTAGGCTACCCTTGACTGCTTCTGCCTCCAATAGATTTCCTAAGCACTAGTGTTTTAAGGAACAGCTTAAAAAGAGAATCCTAATGTGATTTCTTTATAATGGGTGTGTTCCTTATCTTATCCTAGTGTCTAAACTCTTCTCCATGGCTGGACCCTCAAATAATATTCCTTTACGTGCTAAGGGGTATCTAGAGAGTGGGATAGGTTTAATAACTACCCTAACCCTAACGCGTACCCTAATCCTAACCCCTACCCTAACCCTAACACGTACCCTAATACTAACCTGTACCCTAAACCGAGCCCTAACCCTAACACTAACCCTAACCCTAACCCTAACCCATACCCTACGCCGTACCCGCACCCCTCCCCGAACCCGTACCCTAAGCCGTACCCTAAGCCTAACCCTAAGCCTAACCCTAACCCTAGGCTACCCTTGACTGCTTCTGCCTCCAATAGATTTCCTAAGCACTAGTGTTTTAAGGAACAGCTTAAAAAGAGAATCCTAATGTGATTTCTTTATAATGGGTGTGTTCCTTATCTTATCCTAGTGTCTAAACTCTTCTCCATGGCTGGACCCCCAAATAATATTCCTTTACGTGCTAAGGGGTATCTAGAGAGTGGGATAGGTTTAATAACTAACCTAACCCTAACGCATACCCTAACCCTAACCCCTACCCTAACCCTAACACGTACCCTAATCCTAACCCGTACCCTAAACCGAGCCCTAACCCTAACACTAACCCTAACCCTAACCCTAACCCATACCCTACGCCGTACCCGAACCCCTCCCCGAACCCATTCCCCAAGCCGTACCCTAAACCTAACCCTAAGCCTAACCCTAACCCTAGGCTACCCTTGACTGCTTCTGCCTCCAATAGATTTCCTAAGCACTAGTGTTTTAAGGAACAGCTTAAAAAGAGAATCCTAATGTGATTTCTTTATAATGGGTGTGTTCCTTATCTTATCCTAGTGTCTAAACTCTTCTCCATGGCTGCACCCCCAAATAATATTTCCTTACGTGCTAAGGGGTATCTAGAGAGTGGGATAGGTTTAATAACTACCCTAACCCTAATGCGTACTCTAACCCTAACCCCTAACCTAACACTAACACGTACCCTAATCCTAACCCGTACCCTAAACCGAGCCCTAACCCTAACACTAACACTAACCCTAACCCTAACCCATACCCTACGCCGTACCTGAACCCCTCCCCAAACCCGTACCGTAAGCCGTACCCTAAGCCTAACCCTAAGCCTAACACTAACCCTAGGCTACCCTTGACTGCTTCTGCCTCCAATAGATTTCCTAAGCACTAGTGTTTTAAGCAACAGCTTAAAAAGAGAATCCTAATGTGATTTCTTTATAATGGGTGTGTTCCTTATCTTATCCTAGTGTCTAAATTCTTCTCCATGGCTGGAACCCCAAATAATATTCCTTTACGTGCTAAGGGGTATCTAGAGAGTGGGATAGGTTTACTAACTACCCTAACCCTAACGCGTACCCTAACCCTAACCCCTACCCTAAACCTAACACGTACCCTAATCCTAACCGTACCCTAAACCGAGCCCTAACCCTAACACTAACACTAACCCTAACCCTAACCCATACCCTACGCCGTACCCGCACCCCTCCCCGAACCCGTAACCTAAGCCGTACCCTAAGCCTAACCCTAAGCCTAACCCTAACCCTAGGCTACCCTTGACTGCTTCTGCCTCCAGTAGATTTCCTAAGCACTACTGTTTTAAGGAACAGCTTAAAAAGAGAATCCTAATGTGATTTCTTTATAATGGGTGTGTTCCTTATCTTATCCTAGTGTCTAAACTCTTCTCCATGGCTGCACCCCCAAATAATATTCCCTTACGTGCTAAGGGGTATCTAGAGAGTGGGATAGGTTTAATAACTACCCTAACCCTAACGCGTACCCTAACCCTAACCCCTACCCTAACCCTAACACGTACCGTAATCCTAACCTGTACCCTAAACCGAGGCCTAACCCTAACACTAACCCTAACCCTAACCCTAACCCATACCCTACGCCGTACCCGCACACCTCCCCGAACCCGTACCCTAAGCCATACCCTAAACCTAACCCTAAGCCTAACCCTAACCCTAGGCTACCCTTGACTGCTTCTGCCTCCAATTGATTTCCTAAGCAGTAGTGTTTTAAGGAACAGCTTAAAAAGAGAATCCTAATGTGATTTCTTTATAATGGGTGTGTTCCTTATCTTATCCTAGTGTCTAAACTCTTCTCCATGGCTGGACCCCCAAATAATATTCCTTTACGTGCTAAGGGGGAGCTAGAGAGTGGGATAGGTTTACTAACTACCCTAGCCCTAACGCGTAACCTAACCCTAACCCCTACCCTAACCCTAACACGTACCCTAATCCTAACCCGTACCCTAAACCGAGCCCTAACCCTAACACTAACCCAAACCCTAACCCTAACCCATACCCTACGCCGTACACGAACACCTCCCCGAACCCATACCCCAAGCCGTACCCTAACCCTAACCCTAAGCCTAACCCTAACCCTAGGCTACCCTTGACTGCTTCTGCCTCCAATAGATTTCCTAAGCACTAGTGTTTTAAGGAACAGCTTAAAAAGAGAATCCTAAAGTGATTTCTTTATAATGGGTGTGTTCCTTATCTTATCCTAGTGTCTAAACTCTTCTCCATGGCTGGACCCCCAAATAATATTCCTTTACGTGCTAAGGGGTATCTAGAGAGTGGGATAGGTTTAATAACTACCCTAACCCTAACGCGTACCCTAACCCTAACCCCTACCCTAACCCTAACACGTACCCTAATCCTAACCCGTACCCTAAACCGAGCCCTAACCCTAACACTAACCCTAACCCTAACCCTAACCCATACCCTACGCCGTACCCGAAACCCTCCCCGAACCCGTACCCTAAGCCGTACCCTAAGCCTAACCCTAAGCCTAACCCTAACCCTAGGCTACCCTTGACTGCTTCTGCCTCCAATAGATTTCCTAAGCACTAGTGTTTTAAGGAAGAGCTGAAAAAGAGAATCCTAATGTTATTTCTTTATAATGGGTGTGTTCCTTATCTTATCCTAGTGTCTAAACTCTTCTCCATGGCTGGACCCCCAAATAATATTCCTTTACGTGCTAAGGGGTATCTAGAGAGTGGGATAGGTTTAACAACTACCCTAACCCTAACGCGTACCCTAAACCTAACCCCTACCCTAACCCTAACACGTACCCTAATCCTAACCCGTACCCTAAGCCGAGCCCTAACCCTAACACTAACCCTAACCCTAACCCTAACCCATACCGTAGGCCGTACCCGCACCCCTCCCCGAACCCGTACCCTAAGCCGTACCCTAAGCCGAACCCTAAGCCTAACCCTAACCCTAGGCTACCCTTGACTGCTTCTGCCTCCAATTGATTTCCTAAGCACTAGTGTTTTAAGGAACAGCTTAAAAAGAGAATCCTAATGTGATTTCTTTATAATGGGTGTGTTCCTTATCTTATCCTAGTGTCTAAACTCTTCTCCATGGCTGCACCCCCAAATAATATTGCCTTACGTGCTAAGGGGTATCTAGAGAGTGGGATAGGTTTAATAACTACCCTAAACATAATGCGTACTCTAACCCTAACCCCTACCCTAACACTAACACGTACCCTAATCCTAACCCGTACCCTAAACCGAGCCCTAACCCTAACACTAACACTAACCCTAACCCTAACCCTAACCCATACCCTACGCCGTACCCGCACCCCTCCCCGAACCCGTACCCTAAGCCGTACCCTAAGCCTAACCCTAAGCCTAACCCTAACCCTAGGCTACCCTTGACTGCTTCTGCCTCCAATAGATTTCCTAAGCACTAGTGTTTTAAGGAACAGCTTAAAAAGAGAATCCTAATGTGATTTCTTTATAATGGGTGTGTTCCTTATCTTATCCTAGTGTCTAAACTCTTCTCCATGGCTGGACCCCCAAATAATATTCCTTTACGTGCTAAGGGGTATCTAGAGAGTGGGATAGGTTTAATAACTACCCTAACCCTAACGCATACCCTAACCCTAACCCTAACACGTACCCTAATCCTAACCCGTACCCTAAACCGAGCCCTAACCCTAACACTAACCCTAACCCTAACCCTAACCCATACCCTACGCCGTACCCGAAACCCTCCCCGAACCCGTACCCTAAGCCGTACCCTAAGCCTAACCCTAAGCCTAACCCTAACCCTAGGCTACCCTTGACTGCTTCTGCCTCCAATAGATTTCCTAAGCACTACTGTTTTAAGGAACAGCTTAAAAAGAGAATCCTAATGTGATTTCTTTATAATGGGTGTGTTCCTTATCTTATCCTAGTGTCTAAACTCTTCTCCATGGCTGCACCCCCAAATAATATTCCCTTACGTGCTAAGGGGTATCTAGAGAGTGGGATAGGTTTAATAACTACCCTAACCCTAACGCGTACCCTAACCCTAACCCCTACCCTAACCCTAACACGTACCCTAATCCTAACCCGTACCCTAAACCGAGCCCTAACCCTAACACTAACCCTAACCCTAACCCATACCCTACGCCGTACCCGCACCCCTCCCCGAACCCGTAACCTAAGCCGTACCCTAAGCCTAACCCTAAGCCTAACCCTAACCCTAGGCTACCCTTGACTGCTTCTGCCTCCAATAGATTTCCTAAGCACTACTGTTTTAAGGAACAGCTTAAAAAGAGAATCCTAATGTGATTTCTTTATAATGGGTGTGTTCCTTACCTTATCCTAGTGTCTAAACTCTTCTCCATGGCTGCACCCCCAAATAATATTCCCATACGTGCTAAGGGGTATCTAGAGAGTGGGATAGGTTTAATAACTACCCTAACCCTAACGCGTACCCTAACCCTAACCCCTACCCTAACCCTAACACGTACCCTAATACTAACCTGTACCCTAAACCGAGCCCTAACCCTAACACTAACCCTAACCCTAACCCATACCCTACGCCGTACCCGCACCCCTCCCCGAACCCGTACCCTAAGCCATACCCTAAACCTAACCCTAAGCCTAACCCTAACCCTAGGCTACCCTTGACTGCTTCTGCCTCCAATTGATTTCCTAAGCAGTAGTGTTTTAAGGAACAGCTTAAAAAGAGAATCCTAATGTGATTTCTTTATAATGGGTGTGTTCCTTATCTTATCCTAGTGTCTAAACACTTCTCCATGGCTGGACCCCCAAATAATATTCCTTTACGTGCTAAGGGGGAGCTAGAGAGTGTTATAGGTTTACTAACGACCCTAACCCTAATGCGTACCCTAACCCTAACCCCTACCCTAAACCTACCACGTACCCTAATCCTAACCGTACCCTAAACCGAGCCCTAACCCTAACACAAACCCTAACCCTAACCCTAACCCATACCCTACGCCGTACCCGAAACCCTCCCCGAACCCGTACCCTAAGCCGTACCCTAAGCCTCACCCTAAGCCTAACCCTAACCCTAGGCTACCCTTGACTGCTTCTGCCTCCAATAGATTTCCTAAGCACTAGTGTTTTAAGGAAGAGCTGAAAAAGAGAATCCTAATGTGATTTCTTTATAATGGGTGTGTTCCTTATCTTATCCTAGTGTCTAAACTCTTCTCCATGGCTGGACCCCCAAATAATATTCCTTTACGTGCTAAGGGGTATCTAGAGAGTGGGATAGGTTTAACAACTACCCTAACCCTAACGCGTACCCTAAACCTAACCCCTACCCTAACCCTAACACGTACCCTAATCCTAACCCGTACCCTAAACCGAGCCCTAACCCTAACACTAACCCTAACCCTAACCCTAACCCATACCGTAGGCCGTACCCGCACCCCTCCCCGAACCCGTACCCTAAGCCGTACCCTAAGCCGAACCCTAAGCCTAACCCTAACCCTAGGCTACCCTTGACTGCTTCTGCCTCCAATTGATTTCCTAAGCACTAGTGTTTTAAGGAACAGCTTAAAAAGAGAATCCTAATGTGATTTCTTTATAATGGGTGTGTTCCTTATCTTATCCTAGTGTCTAAACTCTTCTCCATGGCTGGACCCCCAAATAATATTCCTTTACGTGCTAAGGGGTATCTAGAGAGTGGGATAGGTTTAATAACTAACCTAATCCTAACGCGTACCCTAACCCTAACCCCTACCCTAAGCCTAACACGTACCCTAATCCTAACCCGTACCCTAAACCGAGCCCTAACCCTAACACAAACCCTAACCCTAACCCTAACCCATACCCTACGCCGTACCCGAACCCCTCCCCGAACCCGTACCCTAACCCTATCCCTAAGCCTAACCCTAACCCTAGGCTACCCTTGACTGCTTCTGCCTCCAATAGATTTCCTAAGCACTAGTGTTTTAAGGAACAGCTTAAAAAGAGAATCCTTAAGTGATTTCTTTATAATGGGTGTGTTCCTTATCTTATCCTAGTGTCTAAACTCTTCTCCATGGCTGGACCCCCAAATAATATTCCTTTACGTGCTAAGGGGTATGTAGAGAGTGGGATAGGTTTAATAACTACCCTAACCCTAACGCGTACCCTTACCCTAACCCCTACCCTAAAACTAACACGTATCCTAATCCTAACCCGTACACTAAACCGAGCCCTAATCCTAACACTAACCCTAACCCTAACCCTAACGCTAACCCATACCCTACGCCGTACCCGAACCCCTCCCCGAACCCGTACCCTAAGCCGTACCGTAACCCTAACCCTAAGCCTAACGCTAACCCTACGCTACCCGTGACTGCTTCTGCCTCCAATAGATTTTCTAAGCACTAGTGTTTTAAGGAACGGCTTAAAAAGAGAATCCTAATGTGATTTCTTTATAATGGGTGTGTTCCTTATCTTATCCTAGTGTCTAAACTCTTCTCCATGGCTGCACCCCCAAATAATATTGCCTTACGTGCTAAGGGGTATCTAGAGAGTGGGATAGGTTTAATAACTACCCTAACCCTAATGCGTACTCTAACCCTAACCCCTACCCTAACACTAACACATACCCTAATCCTAACCCGTACCCTAAACCGAGCCCTAACCCTAACACTAACACTAACCCTAACCCTAACCCATACCCGACGCCGTACCTGAACCCCTCCCCAAACCCGTACCCTAAGCCGTACCCTAAGCCTAACCCTAAGCCTAACACTAACCCTAGGCTACCCTTGACTGCTTCTGCCTCCAATAGATTTCCTAAGCACTAGTGTTTTAAGCAACAGCTTAAAAAGAGAATCCTAATGTGATTTCTTTATAATGGGTGTGTTCCTTATCTTATCCTAGTGTCTAAATTCTTCTCCATTGCTGGATCCCCAAATAATATTCCTTTGCGTGCTAAGGGGTATCTAGAGAGTGGGATAGGTTTACTAACTACCCTAAATCTAACGCGTACCCTAACCCTAACCCCTACCCTAAACCTAACACGTACCCTAATCCTAACCATACCCTAAACCGAGCCCTAACCCTAACACTAACCCTAACCCTAACCCTAACCCATACCCTACGCCGTACCCAAAACCCTCCCCGAACCCGTACCCTAAGCCGTACCCTAAGCCTAACCCTAAGCCTAACCCTAACCCTACGCTACCCTTGACTGCTTCTGCCTCCAATAGATTTCCTAAGCACTAGTGTTTTAAGGAACAGCTTAAAAAGAGAATCCTAATGTGATTTCTTTATAATGGGTGTGTTCCTTATCTTATCCTAGTGTCTAAACTCTTCTCCATGGCTGGACCCTCAAATAATATTCCTTTACGTGCTAAGGGGTATCTAGAGAGTGGGATAGGTTTAATAACTACCCTAACCCTAACGCGTACCCTAACCCTAACCCCTACCCTAACCCTAACACGTACCCTAATCCTAACCCGTACCCTAAACCGAGCCCTAACCCTAACACTAACCCTAACCCTAACCCATACCCTACGCCGTACCCGCACCCCTCCCCGAACCCGTAACCTAAGCCGTACCCTAAGCCTAACCCTAAGCCTAACCCTAACCCTAGGCTACCCTTGACTGCTTCTGCCTCCAATAGATTTCCTAAGCACTACTGTTTTAAGGAACAGCTTAAAAAGAGAATCCTAATGTGATTTCTTTATAATGGGTGTGTTCCTTACCTTATCCTAGTGTCTAAACTCTTCTCCATGGCTGCACCCCCAAATAATATTCCCTTACGTGCTAAGGGGTAACTAGAGAGTGGGATAGGTTTAATAACTACCCTAACCCTAACGCGTACCCTAACCCTAACCCCTACCCTAACCCTAACACGTACCCTAATACTAACCTGTACCCTAAACCGAGCCCTAACCCTAACACTAACCCTAACCCTAACCCATACCCTACGCCGTACCCGCACCCCTCCCCGAACCCGTACCCTAAGCCATACCCTAAACCTAACCCTAAGCCTAACCCTAACCCTAGGCTACCCTTGACTGCTTCTGCCTCCAATTGATTTCCTAAGCAGTAGTGTTTTAAGGAACAGCTTAAAAAGAGAATCCTAATGTGATTTCTTTATAATGGGTGTGTTCCTTATCTTATCCTAGTGTCTAAACACTTCTCCATGGCTGGACCCCCAAATAATATTCCTTTACGTGCTAAGGGGGAGCTAGAGAGTGGGATAGGTTTACTAACTACCCTAGCCCTAACGCGTAACCTAACCCTAACCCCTACCCTAACCCTAACACGTACCCTAATCCTAACCCGTACCCTAAACCGAGCCCTAACCCTAACACTAACCCAAACCCTAACCCTAACCCATACCCTACGCCGTACACGAACACCTCCCCGAACCCATACCCCAAGCCGTACCCTAACCCTAACCCTAAGCCTAACCCTTACCCTAGGCTACCCTTGACTGCTTCTGCCTCCAATAGATTTCCTAAGCACTAGTGTTTTAAGAACAGCTTAAAAAGAGAATCCTAAAGTGATTTCTTTATAATGGGTGTGTTCCTTATCTTATCCTAGTGTCTAAACTCTTCTCCATGGCTGCACCCCCAAATAATATTCCTTTACGTGCTAAGGGGTATCTAGAGAGTGGGATAGGTTTAATAACTACCCTAACCCTAACGTGTACCCTAACCCTAACCCCTACCCTAACCCTAACATGTACCCTAATCCTAACCCGTACCCTAAACCGAGCCCTAACCCTAACACTAACCCTAACCCTAACCCTAACCCATACCCTACGCCGTACCCGAAACCCTCCCCGAACCCGTACCCTAAGCCATACCCTAAGCCTAACCCTAAGCCTAACACTAACCCTAGGCTACCCTTGACTGCTTCTGCCTCCAATAGATTTCCTAAGCACTAGTGTTTTAAGCAACAGCTTAAAAAGAGAATCCTAATGTGATTTCTTTATAATGGGTGTGTTCCTTATCTTATCCTAGTGTCTAAACTCTTCTCCATGGCTGGACCCCCAAATAATATTCCTTTACGTGCTAAGGGGTATCTAGAGAGTGTTATAGGTTTACTAACGACCCTAACCCTAATGCGTACCCTAACCCTAACCCCTACCCTAAACCTACCACGTACCCTAATCCTAACCGTACCCTAAACCGAGCCCTAACCCTAACACAAACCCTAACCCTAACCCTAACCCATACCCTACGCCGTACCCGAAACCCTCCCCGAACCCGTACCCTAAGCCGTACCCTAAGCCTAACCCTAAGCCTAACCCTAACCCTAGGCTACCCTTGACTGCTTCTGCCTCCAATAGATTTCCTAAGCACTAGTGTTTTAAGGAAGAGCTGAAAAAGAGAATCCTAATGTGATTTCTTTATAATGGGTGTGTTCCTTATCTTATCCTAGTGTCTAAACTCTTCTCCATGGCTGGACCCCCAAATAATATTCCTTTAGGTGCTAAGGGGTATCTAGAGAGTGGGATAGGTTTAACAACTACCCTAACCCTAACGCGTACCCTAAACCTAACCCCTACCCTAACCCTAACACGTACCCTAATCCTAACCCGTACCCTAAACCGAGCCCTAACCCTAACACTAACACTAACCCTAACCCTAACCCATACCGTAGGCCGTACCCGCACCCCTCCCCGAACCCGTACCCTAAGCCGTACCCTAAGCCGAACCCTAAGCCTAACCCTAACCTTAGGCTACCCTTGACTGCTTCTGCCTCCAATTGATTTCCTAAGCACTAGTGTTTTAAGGAACAGCTTAAAAAGAGAATCCTAATGTGATTTCTTTATAATGGGTGTGTTCCTTATCTTATCCTAGTGTCTAAACTCTTCTCCATGGCTGCACCCCCAAATAATATTGCCTTACGTGCTAAGGGGTATCTAGAGAGTGGGATAGGTTTAATAACTACCCTAAACCTAATGCGTACTCTAACCCTAACCCCTACCCTAACACTAACACGTACCCTAATCCTAACCCGTACCCTAAACCGAGCCCTAACCCTAACACTAACACTAACCCTAACCCTAACCCATACCCTACGCCGTACCTGAACCCCTCCCCAAAGCCGTACCCTAAGCCGTACCCTAAGCCTAACCCTAAGCCTAACACTAACCCTAGGCTACCCTTGACTGCTTCTGCCTCCAATAGATTTCCTAAGCACTAGTGTTTTAAGCAACAGCTTAAAAAGAGAATCCTAATGTGATTTCTTTATAATGGGTGTGTTCCTTATCTTATCCTAGTGTCTAAATTCTTCTCCATGGCTGGAACCCCAAATAATATTCCTTTACGTGCTAAGGGGTATCTAGAGAGTGGGATAGGTTTACTAACTACCCTAACCCTAACGCGTACCCTAACCCTAACCCCTACCCTAAACCTAACACGTACCCTAATCCTAACCGTACCCTAAACCGAGCCCTAACCCTAACACTAACCCTAACCCTAACCCTAACCCATACCCTACGCCGTACCCGAAACCCTCCCCGAACCCGTACCCTAAGCCGTACCCTAAGCCTAACCCTAAGCCTAACCCTAACCCTAGGCTACCCTTGACTGCTTCTGCCTCCAATAGATTTCCTAAGCACTAGTGTTTTAACGAACAGCTTAAAAAGAGAATCCTAATGTGATTTCTTTATAATGGGTGTGTTCCTTATCTTATCCTAGTGTAGAAACTCTTCTCCATGGCTGGACCCTCAAATAATATTCCTTTACGTGCTAAGGGGTATCTAGAGAGTGGGATAGGTTTAATAACTACCCTAACCCTAACGCGTACCCTAACCCTAACCCCTACCCTAACCCTAACACGTACCCTAATCCTAACCCGTACCCTAAACCGAGCCCTAACCCTAACACTAACCCTAACCCTAACCCTAACCCATACCCTACGCCGTACCCGAAACCCTCCCCGAACCGGTACCCTAAGCCGTACCCTAAGCCTAACCCTAAGCCTAACCCTAACCCTAGGCTACCCTTGACTGCTTCTGCCTCCAATAGATTTCCTAAGCACTAGTGTTTTAAGGAACAGCTTAAAAAGAGAATCCTAATGTGATTTCTTTATAATGGGTGTGTTCCTTATCTTATCCTAGTGTCTAAACTCTTCTCCATGGCTGGACCCTCAAATAATATTCCTTTACGTGCTAAGGGGTATCTAGAGAGTGGGATAGGTTTAATAACTACCCTAACCCTAACGCGTACCCTAACCCTAACCCCTACCCTAACCCTAACACGTACCCTAATACTAACCTGTACCCTAAACCGAGCCCTAACCCTAACACTAACCCTAACCCTAACCCTAACCCATACCGTAGGCCGTACCCGCACCCCTCCCCGAACCCGTACCCTAAGCCGTACCCTAAGCCTAACCCTAAGCCTAACCCTAACCCTAGGCTACCCTTGACTGCTTCTGCCTCCAATAGATTTCCTAAGCACTAGTGTTTTAAGGAACAGCTTAAAAAGAGAATCCTAATGTGATTTCTTTATAATGGGTGTGTTCCTTATCTTATCCTAGTGTCTAAACTCTTCTCCATGGCTGGACCCCCAAATAATACTCCTTTACGTGCTAAGGGGTATCTAGAGATTGGGATAGGTTTAATAACTACCCTAACCCTAACGCATACCCTAACCCTAACCCCTACCCTAACCCTAACACGTACCCTAATCCTAACCCGTACCCTAAACCGAGCCCTAACCCTAACACTAACCCTAACCCTAACCCTAACCCATACCCTACGCCGTACCCGAACCCCTCCCCGAACCCATTCCCCAAGCCGTACCCTAAACCTAACCCTAAGCCTAACCCTAACCCTAGGCTACCCTTGACTGCTTCTGCCTCCAATAGATTTCCTAAGCACTAGTGTTTTAAGGAACAGCTTAAAAAGAGAATCCTAATGTGATTTCTTTATAATGGGTGTGTTCCTTATCTTATCCTAGTGTCTAAACTCTTCTCCATGGCTGCACCCCCAAATAATATTTCCTTACGTGCTAAGGGGTATCTAGAGAGTGGGATAGGTTTAATAACTACCCTAACCCTAATGCGTACTCGAACCCTAACCCCTAACCTAACACTAACACGTACCCTAATCCTAACCCGTACCCTAAACCGAGCCCTAACCCTAACACTAACCCTAACCCTAACCCTAACCCATACCCTACGCCGTACCTGAACCCCTCCCCAAACCCGTACCGTAAGCCGTACCCTAAGCCTAACCCTAAGCCTAACACTAACCCTAGGCTACCCTTGACTGCTTCTGCCTCCAATAGATTTCCTAAGCACTAGTGTTTTAAGCAACAGCTTAAAAAGAGAATCCTAATGTGATTTCTTTATAATGGGTGTGTTCCTTATCTTATCCTAGTGTCTAAATTCTTCTCCATGGCTGGAACCCCAAATAATATTCCTTTACGTGCTAAGGGGTATCTAGAGAGTGGGATAGGTTTACTAACTACCCTAACCCTAACGCGTACCCTAACCCTAACCCCTACCCTAAACCTAACACGTACCCTAATCCTAACCGTACCCTAAACCGAGCCCTAACCCTAACACTAACCCTAACCCTAACCCTAACCCATACCCTACGCCGTACCCGCACCCCTCCCCGAACCCGTAACCTAAGCCTAACCCTAAGCCTAACCCTAACCCTAGGCTACCCTTGACTGCTTCTGCCTCCAGTAGATTTCCTAAGCACTACTGTTTTAAGGAACAGCTTAAAAAGAGAATCCTAATGTGATTTCTTTATAATGGGTGTGTTCCTTATCTTATCCTAGTGTCTAAACTCTTCTCCATGGCTGCACCCCCAAATAATATTCCCTTACGTGCTAAGGGGTATCTAGAGAGTGGGATAGGTTTAATAACTACCCTAACCCTAACGCGTACCCTAACGCTAACCCCTACCCTAACCCTAACACGTACCGTAATCCTAACCTGTACCCTAAACCGAGGCCTAACCCTAACACTAACCCTAACCCTAACCCTAACCCATACCCTACGCCGTACCCGCACACCTCCCCGAACCCGTACCCTAATCCATACCCTAAACCTAACCCTAAGCCTAACCCTAACCCTAGGCTACCCTTGACTGCTTCTGCCTCCAATTGATTTCCTAAGCAGTAGTGTTTTAAGGAACAGCTTAAAAAGAGAATCCTAATGTGATTTCTTTATAATGGGTGTGTTCCTTATCTTATCCTAGTGTCTAAACTCTTCTCCATGGCTGGACCCCCAAATAATATTCCTTTACGTGCTAAGGGGGAGCTAGAGAGTGGGATAGGTTTACTAACTACCCTAGCCCTAACGCGTAACCTAACCCTAACCCCTACCCTAACCCTAACACGTACCCTAATCCTAACCCGTACCCTAAACCGAGCCCTAACCCTAACACTAACCCAAACCCTAACCCTAACCCATACCCTACGCCGTACACGAACACCTCCCCGAACCCATACCCCAAGCCGTACCCTAACCCTAACCCTAAGCCTAACCCTAACCCTAGGCTACCCTTGACTGCTTCTGCCTCCAATAGTTTTCCTAAGCACTAGTGTTTTAAGGAACAGCTTAAAAAGAGAATCCTAAAGTGATTTCTTTATAATGGGTGTGTTCCTTATCTTATCCTAGTGTCTAAACTCTTCTCCATGGCTGGACCCCCAAATAATATTCCTTTACGTGCTAAGGGGTATCTAGAGAGTGGGATAGGTTTAATAACTACCCTAACCCTAACGCGTACCCTAACCCTAACCCCTACCCTAACCCTAACACGTACCCTAATCCTAACCCGTACCCTAAACCGAGCCCTAACCCTAACACTAACCCTAACCCTAACCCTAACCCATACCCTACGCCGTACCCGAAACCCTCCCCGAACCCGTACCCTAAGCCGTACCCTAAGCCTAACCCTAAGCCTAACCCTAACCCTAGGCTACCCTTGACTGCTTCTGCCTCCAATAGATTTCCTAAGCACTAGTGTTTTAAGGAAGAGCTGAAAAAGAGAATCCTAATGTTATTTCTTTATAATGGGTGTGTTCCTTATCTTATCCTAGTGTCTAAACTCTTCTCCATGGCTGGACCCCCAAATAATATTCCTTTACGTGCTAAGGGGTATCTAGAGAGTGGGATAGGTTTAACAACTACCCTAACCCTAACGCGTACCCTAAACCTAACCCCTACCCTAACCCTAACACGTACCCTAATCCTAACCCGTACCCTAAACCGAGCCCTAACCCTAACACTAACCCTAACCCTAACCCTAACCCATACCCTACGCCGTACCCGAACCCCTCCCCAAACCCATTCCCCAAGCCGTACCCTATGCCTAACCCTAAGCCTAACCCTAACCCTAGGCTACCCTTGACTGCTTCTGCCTCCAATAGATTTCCTAAGCACTACTGTTTTAAGGAACAGCTTAAAAAGAGAATCCTAATGTGATTTCTTTATAATGGGTGTGTTCCTTATCTTATCCTAGTGTCTAAACTCTTCTCCATGGCTGCACCCCCAAATAATATTCCCTTACGTGCTAAGGGGTATCTAGAGAGTGGGATAGGTTTAATAACTACCCTAACCCTAACGCGTACCCTAACCCTAACCCCTACCCTAACCCTAACACGTACCCTAATCCTAACCTGTACCCTAAACCGAGGCCTAAGCCTAACACTAACCCTAACCCTAACCCTAACCCATACCCTACGCCGTACCCGCACCCCTCCCCGAACCCGTACCCTAAGCCGTACCCTAAGCCGAACCCTAAGCCTAACCCTAACCCTAGGCTACCCTTGACTGCTTCTGCCTCCAATTGATTTCCTAAGCACTAGTGTTTTAAGGAACAGCTTAAAAAGAGAATCCTAATGTGATTTCTTTATAATGGGTGTGTTCCTTACCTTATCCTAGTGTCTAAACTCTTCTCCATGGCTGCACCCCCAAATAATATTCCCTTATGTGCTAAGGGGTATCTAGAGAGTGGGATAGGTTTAATAACTACCCTAACCCTAACGCGTACCCTAACCCTAACCCCTACCCTAACCCTAACACGTACCCTAATACTAACCTGTACCCTAAACCGAGCCCTAACCCTAACACTAACCCTAACCCTAACCCATACCCTACGCCGTACCCGCACCCCTCCCCGAACCCGTACCCTAAGCCATACCCTAAACCTAACCCTAAGCCTAACCCTAACCCTAGGCTACCCTTGACTGCTTCTGCCTCCAATTGATTTCCTAAGCAGTAGTGTTTTAAGGAACAGCTTAAAAAGAGAATCCTAATGTGATTTCTTTATAATGGGTGTGTTCCTTATCTTATCCTAGTGTCTAAACACTTCTCCATGGCTGGACCCCCAAATAATATTCCTTTACGTGCTAAGGGGGAGCTAGAGAGTGGGATAGGTTTACTAACTACCCTAGCCCTAACGCGTAACCTAACCCTAACCCCTACCCTAACCCTAACACGTACCCTAATCCTAACCCGTACCCTAAACCGAGCCCTAACCCTAACACTAACCCAAACCCTAACCCTAACCCATACCCTACGCCGTACACGAACACCTCCCCGAACCCATACCCCAAGCCGTACCCTAACCCTAACCCTAAGCCTAACCCTTACCCTAGGCTACCCTTGACTGCTTCTGCCTCCAATAGATTTCCTAAGCACTAGTGTTTTAAGAACAGCTTAAAAAGAGAATCCTAAAGTGATTTCTTTATAATGGGTGTGTTCCTTATCTTATCCTAGTGTCTAAACTCTTCTCCATGGCTGCACCCCCAAATAATATTGCCTTACGTGCTAAGGGGTATCTAGAGAGTGGGATAGGTTTAATAACTACCCTAACCCTAATGCGTACTCTAACCCTAACCCCTACCCTAACACTAACACATACCCTAATCCTAACCCGTACCCTAAACCGAGCCCTAACCCTAACACTAACACTAACCCTAACCCTAACCCATACCCGACGCCGTACCTGAACCCCTCCCCAAACCCGTACCCTAAGCCGTACCCTAAGCCTAACCCTAAGCCTAACACTAACCCTAGGCTACCCTTGACTGCTTCTGCCTCCAATAGATTTCCTAAGCACTAGTGTTTTAAGCAACAGCTTAAAAAGAGAATCCTAATGTGATTTCTTTATAATGGGTGTGTTCCTTATCTTATCCTAGTGTCTAAATTCTTCTCCATTGCTGGATCCCCAAATAATATTCCTTTGCGTGCTAAGGGGTATCTAGAGAGTGGGATAGGTTTACTAACTACCCTAAATCTAACGCGTACCCTAACCCTAACCCCTACCCTAAACCTAACACGTACCCTAATCCTAACCATACCCTAAACCGAGCCCTAACCCTAACACTAACCCTAACCCTAACCCTAACCCATACCCTACGCCGTACCCAAAACCCTCCCCGAACCCGTACCCTAAGCCGTACCCTAAGCCTAACCCTAAGCCTAACCCTAACCCTACGCTACCCTTGACTGCTTCTGCCTCCAATAGATTTCCTAAGCACTAGTGTTTTAAGGAACAGCTTAAAAAGAGAATCCTAATGTGATTTCTTTATAATGGGTGTGTTCCTTATCTTATCCTAGTGTCTAAACTCTTCTCCATGGCTGGACCCTCAAATAATATTCCTTTACGTGCTAAGGGGTATCTAGAGAGTGGGATAGGTTTAATAACTACCCTAACCCTAACGCGTACCCTAACCCTAACCCCTACCCTAACCCTAACACGTACCCTAATCCTAACCCGTACCCTAAACCGAGCCCTAACCCTAACACTAACCCTAACCCTAACCCATACCCTACGCCGTACCCGCACCCCTCCCCGAACCCGTAACCTAAGCCGTACCCTAAGCCTAACCCTAAGCCTAACCCTAACCCTAGGCTACCCTTGACTGCTTCTGCCTCCAATAGATTTCCTAAGCACTACTGTTTTAAGGAACAGCTTAAAAAGAGAATCCTAATGTGATTTCTTTATAATGGGTGTGTTCCTTACCTTATCCTAGTGTCTAAACTCTTCTCCATGGCTGCACCCCCAAATAATATTCCCTTACGTGCTAAGGGGTAACTAGAGAGTGGGATAGGTTTAATAACTACCCTAACCCTAACGCGTACCCTAACCCTAACCCCTACCCTAACCCTAACACGTACCCTAATACTAACCTGTACCCTAAACCGAGCCCTAACCCTAACACTAACCCTAACCCTAACCCATACCCTACGCCGTACCCGCACCCCTCCCCGAACCCGTACCCTAAGCCATACCCTAAACCTAACCCTAAGCCTAACCCTAACCCTAGGCTACCCTTGACTGCTTCTGCCTCCAATTGATTTCCTAAGCAGTAGTGTTTTAAGGAACAGCTTAAAAAGAGAATCCTAATGTGATTTCTTTATAATGGGTGTGTTCCTTATCTTATCCTAGTGTCTAAACACTTCTCCATGGCTGGACCCCCAAATAATATTCCTTTACGTGCTAAGGGGGAGCTAGAGAGTGGGATAGGTTTACTAACTACCCTAGCCCTAACGCGTAACCTAACCCTAACCCCTACCCTAACCCTAACACGTACCCTAATCCTAACCCGTACCCTAAACCGAGCCCTAACCCTAACACTAACCCAAACCCTAACCCTAACCCATACCCTACGCCGTACACGAACACCTCCCCGAACCCATACCCCAAGCCGTACCCTAACCCTAACCCTAAGCCTAACCCTTACCCTAGGCTACCCTTGACTGCTTCTGCCTCCAATAGATTTCCTAAGCACTAGTGTTTTAAGAACAGCTTAAAAAGAGAATCCTAAAGTGATTTCTTTATAATGGGTGTGTTCCTTATCTTATCCTAGTGTCTAAACTCTTCTCCATGGCTGCACCCCCAAATAATATTCCTTTACGTGCTAAGGGGTATCTAGAGAGTGGGATAGGTTTAATAACTACCCTAACCCTAACGTGTACCCTAACCCTAACCCCTACCCTAACCCTAACATGTACCCTAATCCTAACCCGTACCCTAAACCGAGCCCTAACCCTAACACTAACCCTAACCCTAACCCTAACCCATACCCTACGCCGTACCCGAAACCCTCCCCGAACCCGTACCCTAAGCCATACCCTAAGCCTAACCCTAAGCCTAACACTAACCCTAGGCTACCCTTGACTGCTTCTGCCTCCAATAGATTTCCTAAGCACTAGTGTTTTAAGCAACAGCTTAAAAAGAGAATCCTAATGTGATTTCTTTATAATGGGTGTGTTCCTTATCTTATCCTAGTGTCTAAACTCTTCTCCATGGCTGGACCCCCAAATAATATTCCTTTACGTGCTAAGGGGTATCTAGAGAGTGTTATAGGTTTACTAACGACCCTAACCCTAATGCGTACCCTAACCCTAACCCCTACCCTAAACCTACCACGTACCCTAATCCTAACCGTACCCTAAACCGAGCCCTAACCCTAACACAAACCCTAACCCTAACCCTAACCCATACCCTACGCCGTACCCGAAACCCTCCCCGAACCCGTACCCTAAGCCGTACCCTAAGCCTAACCCTAAGCCTAACCCTAACCCTAGGCTACCCTTGACTGCTTCTGCCTCCAATAGATTTCCTAAGCACTAGTGTTTTAAGGAAGAGCTGAAAAAGAGAATCCTAATGTGATTTCTTTATAATGGGTGTGTTCCTTATCTTATCCTAGTGTCTAAACTCTTCTCCATGGCTGGACCCCCAAATAATATTCCTTTAGGTGCTAAGGGGTATCTAGAGAGTGGGATAGGTTTAACAACTACCCTAACCCTAACGCGTACCCTAAACCTAACCCCTACCCTAACCCTAACACGTACCCTAATCCTAACCCGTACCCTAAACCGAGCCCTAACCCTAACACTAACACTAACCCTAACCCTAACCCATACCGTAGGCCGTACCCGCACCCCTCCCCGAACCCGTACCCTAAGCCGTACCCTAAGCCGAACCCTAAGCCTAACCCTAACCTTAGGCTACCCTTGACTGCTTCTGCCTCCAATTGATTTCCTAAGCACTAGTGTTTTAAGGAACAGCTTAAAAAGAGAATCCTAATGTGATTTCTTTATAATGGGTGTGTTCCTTATCTTATCCTAGTGTCTAAACTCTTCTCCATGGCTGCACCCCCAAATAATATTGCCTTACGTGCTAAGGGGTATCTAGAGAGTGGGATAGGTTTAATAACTACCCTAAACCTAATGCGTACTCTAACCCTAACCCCTACCCTAACACTAACACGTACCCTAATCCTAACCCGTACCCTAAACCGAGCCCTAACCCTAACACTAACACTAACCCTAACCCTAACCCATACCCTACGCCGTACCTGAACCCCTCCCCAAAGCCGTACCCTAAGCCGTACCCTAAGCCTAACCCTAAGCCTAACACTAACCCTAGGCTACCCTTGACTGCTTCTGCCTCCAATAGATTTCCTAAGCACTAGTGTTTTAAGCAACAGCTTAAAAAGAGAATCCTAATGTGATTTCTTTATAATGGGTGTGTTCCTTATCTTATCCTAGTGTCTAAATTCTTCTCCATGGCTGGAACCCCAAATAATATTCCTTTACGTGCTAAGGGGTATCTAGAGAGTGGGATAGGTTTACTAACTACCCTAACCCTAACGCGTACCCTAACCCTAACCCCTACCCTAAACCTAACACGTACCCTAATCCTTACCGTACCCTAAACCGAGCCCTAACCCTAACACTAACCCTAACCCTAACCCTAACCCATACCCTACGCCGTACCCGAAACCCTCCCCGAACCCGTACCCTAAGCCGTACCCTAAGCCTAACCCTAAGCCTAACCCTAACCCTAGGCTACCCTTGACTGCTTCTGCCTCCAATAGATTTCCTAAGCACTAGTGTTTTAACGAACAGCTTAAAAAGAGAATCCTAATGTGATTTCTTTATAATGGGTGTGTTCCTTATCTTATCCTAGTGTAGAAACTCTTCTCCATGGCTGGACCCTCAAATAATATTCCTTTACGTGCTAAGGGGTATCTAGAGAGTGGGATAGGTTTAATAACTACCCTAACCCTAACGCGTACCCTAACCCTAACCCCTACCCTAACCCTAACACGTACCCTAATCCTAACCCGTACCCTAAACCGAGCCCTAACCCTAACACTAACCCTAACCCTAACCCTAACCCATACCCTACGCCGTACCCGAAACCCTCCCCGAACCGGTACCCTAAGCCGTACCCTAAGCCTAACCCTAAGCCTAACCCTAACCCTAGGCTACCCTTGACTGCTTCTGCCTCCAATAGATTTCCTAAGCACTAGTGTTTTAAGGAACAGCTTAAAAAGAGAATCCTAATGTGATTTCTTTATAATGGGTGTGTTCCTTATCTTATCCTAGTGTCTAAACTCTTCTCCATGGCTGGACCCTCAAATAATATTCCTTTACGTGCTAAGGGGTATCTAGAGAGTGGGATAGGTTTAATAACTACCCTAACCCTAACGCGTACCCTAACCCTAACCCCTACCCTAACCCTAACACGTACCCTAATACTAACCTGTACCCTAAACCGAGCCCTAACCCTAACACTAACCCTAACCCTAACCCTAACCCATACCGTAGGCCGTACCCGCACCCCTCCCCGAACCCGTACCCTAAGCCGTACCCTAAGCCTAACCCTAAGCCTAACCCTAACCCTAGGCTACCCTTGACTGCTTCTGCCTCCAATAGATTTCCTAAGCACTAGTGTTTTAAGGAACAGCTTAAAAAGAGAATCCTAATGTGATTTCTTTATAATGGGTGTGTTCCTTATCTTATCCTAGTGTCTAAACTCTTCTCCATGGCTGGACCCCCAAATAATACTCCTTTACGTGCTAAGGGGTATCTAGAGATTGGGATAGGTTTAATAACTACCCTAACCCTAACGCATACCCTAACCCTAACCCCTACCCTAACCCTAACACGTACCCTAATCCTAACCCGTACCCTAAACCGAGCCCTAACCCTAACACTAACCCTAACCCTAACCCTAACCCATACCCTACGCCGTACCCGAACCCCTCCCCGAACCCATTCCCCAAGCCGTACCCTAAACCTAACCCTAAGCCTAACCCTAACCCTAGGCTACCCTTGACTGCTTCTGCCTCCAATAGATTTCCTAAGCACTAGTGTTTTAAGGAACAGCTTAAAAAGAGAATCCTAATGTGATTTCTTTATAATGGGTGTGTTCCTTATCTTATCCTAGTGTCTAAACTCTTCTCCATGGCTGCACCCCCAAATAATATTTCCTTACGTGCTAAGGGGTATCTAGAGAGTGGGATAGGTTTAATAACTACCCTAACCCTAATGCGTACTCGAACCCTAACCCCTAACCTAACACTAACACGTACCCTAATCCTAACCCGTACCCTAAACCGAGCCCTAACCCTAACACTAACCCTAACCCTAACCCTAACCCATACCCTACGCCGTACCTGAACCCCTCCCCAAACCCGTACCGTAAGCCGTACCCTAAGCCTAACCCTAAGCCTAACACTAACCCTAGGCTACCCTTGACTGCTTCTGCCTCCAATAGATTTCCTAAGCACTAGTGTTTTAAGCAACAGCTTAAAAAGAGAATCCTAATGTGATTTCTTTATAATGGGTGTGTTCCTTATCTTATCCTAGTGTCTAAATTCTTCTCCATGGCTGGAACCCCAAATAATATTCCTTTACGTGCTAAGGGGTATCTAGAGAGTGGGATAGGTTTACTAACTACCCTAACCCTAACGCGTACCCTAACCCTAACCCCTACCCTAAACCTAACACGTACCCTAATCCTAACCGTACCCTAAACCGAGCCCTAACCCTAACACTAACCCTAACCCTAACCCTAACCCATACCCTACGCCGTACCCGCACCCCTCCCCGAACCCGTAACCTAAGCCTAACCCTAAGCCTAACCCTAACCCTAGGCTACCCTTGACTGCTTCTGCCTCCAGTAGATTTCCTAAGCACTACTGTTTTAAGGAACAGCTTAAAAAGAGAATCCTAATGTGATTTCTTTATAATGGGTGTGTTCCTTATCTTATCCTAGTGTCTAAACTCTTCTCCATGGCTGCACCCCCAAATAATATTCCCTTACGTGCTAAGGGGTATCTAGAGAGTGGGATAGGTTTAATAACTACCCTAACCCTAACGCGTACCCTAACGCTAACCCCTACCCTAACCCTAACACGTACCGTAATCCTAACCTGTACCCTAAACCGAGGCCTAACCCTAACACTAACCCTAACCCTAACCCTAACCCATACCCTACGCCGTACCCGCACACCTCCCCGAACCCGTACCCTAATCCATACCCTAAACCTAACCCTAAGCCTAACCCTAACCCTAGGCTACCCTTGACTGCTTCTGCCTCCAATTGATTTCCTAAGCAGTAGTGTTTTAAGGAACAGCTTAAAAAGAGAATCCTAATGTGATTTCTTTATAATGGGTGTGTTCCTTATCTTATCCTAGTGTCTAAACTCTTCTCCATGGCTGGACCCCCAAATAATATTCCTTTACGTGCTAAGGGGGAGCTAGAGAGTGGGATAGGTTTACTAACTACCCTAGCCCTAACGCGTAACCTAACCCTAACCCCTACCCTAACCCTAACACGTACCCTAATCCTAACCCGTACCCTAAACCGAGCCCTAACCCTAACACTAACCCAAACCCTAACCCTAACCCATACCCTACGCCGTACACGAACACCTCCCCGAACCCATACCCCAAGCCGTACCCTAACCCTAACCCTAAGCCTAACCCTAACCCTAGGCTACCCTTGACTGCTTCTGCCTCCAATAGTTTTCCTAAGCACTAGTGTTTTAAGGAACAGCTTAAAAAGAGAATCCTAAAGTGATTTCTTTATAATGGGTGTGTTCCTTATCTTATCCTAGTGTCTAAACTCTTCTCCATGGCTGGACCCCCAAATAATATTCCTTTACGTGCTAAGGGGTATCTAGAGAGTGGGATAGGTTTAATAACTACCCTAACCCTAACGCGTACCCTAACCCTAACCCCTACCCTAACCCTAACACGTACCCTAATCCTAACCCGTACCCTAAACCGAGCCCTAACCCTAACACTAACCCTAACCCTAACCCTAACCCATACCCTACGCCGTACCCGAAACCCTCCCCGAACCCGTACCCTAAGCCGTACCCTAAGCCTAACCCTAAGCCTAACCCTAACCCTAGGCTACCCTTGACTGCTTCTGCCTCCAATAGATTTCCTAAGCACTAGTGTTTTAAGGAAGAGCTGAAAAAGAGAATCCTAATGTTATTTCTTTATAATGGGTGTGTTCCTTATCTTATCCTAGTGTCTAAACTCTTCTCCATGGCTGGACCCCCAAATAATATTCCTTTACGTGCTAAGGGGTATCTAGAGAGTGGGATAGGTTTAACAACTACCCTAACCCTAACGCGTACCCTAAACCTAACCCCTACCCTAACCCTAACACGTACCCTAATCCTAACCCGTACCCTAAACCGAGCCCTAACCCTAACACTAACCCTAACCCTAACCCTAACCCATACCCTACGCCGTACCCGAACCCCTCCCCAAACCCATTCCCCAAGCCGTACCCTATGCCTAACCCTAAGCCTAACCCTAACCCTAGGCTACCCTTGACTGCTTCTGCCTCCAATAGATTTCCTAAGCACTACTGTTTTAAGGAACAGCTTAAAAAGAGAATCCTAATGTGATTTCTTTATAATGGGTGTGTTCCTTATCTTATCCTAGTGTCTAAACTCTTCTCCATGGCTGCACCCCCAAATAATATTCCCTTACGTGCTAAGGGGTATCTAGAGAGTGGGATAGGTTTAATAACTACCCTAACCCTAACGCGTACCCTAACCCTAACCCCTACCCTAACCCTAACACGTACCCTAATCCTAACCTGTACCCTAAACCGAGGCCTAAGCCTAACACTAACCCTAACCCTAACCCTAACCCATACCCTACGCCGTACCCGCACCCCTCCCCGAACCCGTACCCTAAGCCGTACCCTAAGCCGAACCCTAAGCCTAACCCTAACCCTAGGCTACCCTTGACTGCTTCTGCCTCCAATTGATTTCCTAAGCACTAGTGTTTTAAGGAACAGCTTAAAAAGAGAATCCTAATGTGATTTCTTTATAATGGGTGTGTTCCTTACCTTATCCTAGTGTCTAAACTCTTCTCCATGGCTGCACCCCCAAATAATATTCCCTTATGTGCTAAGGGGTATCTAGAGAGTGGGATAGGTTTAATAACTACCCTAACCCTAACGCGTACCCTAACCCTAACCCCTACCCTAACCCTAACACGTACCCTAATACTAACCTGTACCCTAAACCGAGCCCTAACCCTAACACTAACCCTAACCCTAACCCATACCCTACGCCGTACCCGCACCCCTCCCCGAACCCGTACCCTAAGCCATACCCTAAACCTAACCCTAAGCCTAACCCTAACCCTAGGCTACCCTTGACTGCTTCTGCCTCCAATTGATTTCCTAAGCAGTAGTGTTTTAAGGAACAGCTTAAAAAGAGAATCCTAATGTGATTTCTTTATAATGGGTGTGTTCCTTATCTTATCCTAGTGTCTAAACACTTCTCCATGGCTGGACCCCCAAATAATATTCCTTTACGTGCTAAGGGGGAGCTAGAGAGTGGGATAGGTTTACTAACTACCCTAGCCCTAACGCGTAACCTAACCCTAACCCCTACCCTAACCCTAACACGTACCCTAATCCTAACCCGTACCCTAAACCGAGCCCTAACCCTAACACTAACCCAAACCCTAACCCTAACCCATACCCTACGCCGTACACGAACACCTCCCCGAACCCATACCCCAAGCCGTACCCTAACCCTAACCCTAAGCCTAACCCTTACCCTAGGCTACCCTTGACTGCTTCTGCCTCCAATAGATTTCCTAAGCACTAGTGTTTTAAGAACAGCTTAAAAAGAGAATCCTAAAGTGATTTCTTTATAATGGGTGTGTTCCTTATCTTATCCTAGTGTCTAAACTCTTCTCCATGGCTGCACCCCCAAATAATATTCCTTTACGTGCTAAGGGGTATCTAGAGAGTGGGATAGGTTTAATAACTACCCTAACCCTAACGCGTACCCTAACCCTAACCCCTACCCTAACCCTAACATGTACCCTAATCCTAACCCGTACCCTAAACCGAGCCCTAACCCTAACACTAACCCTAACCCTAACCCTAACCCATACCCTACGCCGTACCCGAAACCCTCCCCGAACCCGTACCCTAAGCCATACCCTAAGCCTAACCCTAAGCCTAACACTAACCCTAGGCTACCCTTGACTGCTTCTGCCTCCAATAGATTTCCTAAGCACTAGTGTTTTAAGCAACAGCTTAAAAAGAGAATCCTAATGTGATTTCTTTATAATGGGTGTGTTCCTTATCTTATCCTAGTGTCTAAACTCTTCTCCATGGCTGGACCCCCAAATAATATTCCTTTACGTGCTAAGGGGTATCTAGAGAGTGTTATAGGTTTACTAACGACCCTAACCCTAATGCGTACCCTAACCCTAACCCCTACCCTAAACCTACCACGTACCCTAATCCTAACCGTACCCTAAACCGAGCCCTAACCCTAACACAAACCCTAACCCTAACCCTAACCCATACCCTACGCCGTACCCGAAACCCTCCCCGAACCCGTACCCTAAGCCGTACCCTAAGCCAACCCTAAGCCTAACCCTAACCCTAGGCTACCCTTGACTGCTTCTGCCTCCAATAGATTTCCTAAGCACTAGTGTTTTAAGGAAGAGCTGAAAAAGAGAATCCTAATGTGATTTCTTTATAATGGGTGTGTTCCTTATCTTATCCTAGTGTCTAAACTCTTCTCCATGGCTGGACCCCCAAATAATATTCCTTTACGTTCTAAGGGGTATCTAGAGAGTGGGATAGGTTTAACAACTACCCTAACCCTAACGCGTACCCTAAACCTAACCCCTACCCTAACCCTAACACGTACCCTAATCCTAACCCGTACCCTAAACCGAGCCCTAACCCTAACACTAACCCTAACCCTAACCCTAACCCATACCGTAGGCCGTACCCGCACCCCTCCCCGAACCCGTACCCTAAGCCGTACCCTAAGCCGAACCCTAAGCCTAACCCTAACCCTAGGCTACCCTTGACTGCTTCTGCCTCCAATTGATTTCCTAAGCACTAGTGTTTTAAGGAACAGCTTAAAAAGAGAATCCTAATGTGATTTCTTTATAATGGGTGTGTTCCTTATCTTATCCTAGTGTCTAAACTCTTCTCCATGGCTGCACCCCCAAATAATATTGCCTTACGTGCTAAGGGGTATCTAGAGAGTGGGATAGGTTTAATAACTACCCTAAACCTAATGCGTACTCTAACCCTAACCCCTACCCTAACACTAACACGTACCCTAATCCTAACCCGTACCCTAAACCGAGCCCTAACCCTAACACTAACACTAACCCTAACCCTAACCCATACCCTACGCCGTACCTGAACCCCTCCCCAAACCCGTACCCTAAGCCGTACCCTAAGCCTAACCCTAAGCCTAACACTAACCCTAGGCTACCCTTGACTGCTTCTGCCTCCAATAGATTTCCTAAGCACTAGTGTTTTAAGCAACAGCTTAAAAAGAGAATCCTAATGTGATTTCTTTATAATGGGTGTGTTCCTTATCTTATCCTAGTGTCTAAATTCTTCTCCATGGCTGGAACCCCAAATAATATTCCTTTACGTGCTAAGGGGTATCTAGAGAGTGGGATAGGTTTACTAACTACCCTAACCCTAACGCGTACCCTAACCCTAACCCCTACCCTAAACCTAACACGTACCCTAATCCTAACCGTACCCTAAACCGAGCCCTAACCCTAACACTAACCCTAACCCTAACCCTAACCCATACCCTACGCCGTACCCGAAACCCTCCCCGAACCCGTACCCTAAGCCGTACCCTAAGCCTAACCCTAAGCCTAACCCTAACCCTAGGCTACCCTTGACTGCTTCTGCCTCCAATAGATTTCCTAAGCACTAGTGTTTTAACGAACAGCTTAAAAAGAGAATCCTAATGTGATTTCTTTATAATGGGTGTGTTCCTTATCTTATCCTAGTGTCTAAACTCTTCTCCATGGCTGGAACCCCAAATAATATTTCTTTACGTGCTAAGGGGTATCTAGAGAGTGGGATAGGTTTACTAACTACCCTAACCCTAACGCGTACACTAACCCTAACCCCTACCCTAAACCTAACACGTACCCTAATCCTAACCGTACCCTAAACCGAGCCCTAACCCTAACACTAACCCTAACCCTAACCCTAACCCATACCCTACGCCGTACCCGCACCCCTCCCCGAACCCGTACCCTAAGCCGTACCCTAAGCCTAACCCTAAGCCTAACCCTAACCCTAGGCTACCCTTGACTGCTTCTGCCTCCAATAGATTTCCTAAGCACTAGTGTTTTAAGGAACAGCTTAAAAAGAGAATCCTAATGTGATTTCTTTATAATGGGTGTGTTCCTTATCTTATCCTAGTGTCTAAACTCTTCTCCATGGCTGGACCCCCAAATAATATTCCTTTACGTGCTAAGGGGTATCTAGAGAGTGGGATAGGTTTAATAACTACCCTAACCCTAACGCATACCCTAACCCTAACCCCTACCCTAACCCTAACACGTACCCTAATCCTAACCCGTACCCTAAACCGAGCCCTAACCCTAACACTAACCCTAACCCTAACCCTAACCCATACCCTACGCCGTACCCGAACCCCTCCCCGAACCCATTCCCCAAGCCGTACCCTAAACCTAACCCTAAGCCTAACCCTAACCCTAGGCTACCCTTGACTGCTTCTGCCTCCAATAGATTTCCTAAGCACTAGTGTTTTAAGGAACAGCTTAAAAAGAGAATCCTAATGTGATTTCTTTATAATGGGTGTGTTCCTTATCTTATCCTAGTGTCTAAACTCTTCTCCATGGCTGCACCCCCAAATAATATTTCCTTACGTGCTAAGGGGTATCTAGAGAGTGGGATAGGTTTAATAACTACCCTAACCCTAATGCGTACTCTAACCCTAACCCCTAACCTAACACTAACACGTACCCTAATCCTAACCCGTACCCTAAACCGAGCCCTAACCCTAACACTAACACTAACCCTAACCCTAACCCATACCCTACGCCGTACCTGAACCCCTCCCCAAACCCGTACCGTAAGCCGTACCCTAAGCCTAACCCTAAGCCTAACACTAACCCTAGGCTACCCTTGACTGCTTCTGCCTCCAATAGATTTCCTAAGCACTAGTGTTTTAAGCAACAGCTTAAAAAGAGAATCCTAATGTGATTTCTTTATAATGGGTGTGTTCCTTATCTTATCCTAGTGTCTAAATTCTTCTCCATGGCTGGAACCCCAAATAATATTCCTTTACGTGCTAAGGGGTATCTAGAGAGTGGGATAGGTTTACTAACTACCCTAACCCTAACGCGTACCCTAACCCTAACCCCTACCCTAAACCTAACACGTACCCTAATCCTAACCGTACCCTAAACCGAGCCCTAACCCTAACACTAACACTAACCCTAACCCTAACCCATACCCTACGCCGTACCCGCACCCCTCCCCGAACCCGTAACCTAAGCCGTACCCTAAGCCTAACCCTAAGCCTAACCCTAACCCTAGGCTACCCTTGACTGCTTCTGCCTCCAGTAGATTTCCTAAGCACTACTGTTTTAAGGAACAGCTTAAAAAGAGAATCCTAATGTGATTTCTTTATAATGGGTGTGTTCCTTATCTTATCCTAGTGTCTAAACTCTTCTCCATGGCTGCACCCCCAAATAATATTCCCTTACGTGCTAAGGGGTATCTAGAGAGTGGGATAGGTTTAATAACTACCCTAACCCTAACGCGTACCCTAACCCTAACCTCTACCCTAACCCTAACACGTACCGTAATCCTAACCTGTACCCTAAACCGAGGCCTAACCCTAACACTAACCCTAACCCTAACCCTAACCCATACCCTACGCCGTACCCGCACACCTCCCCGAACCCGTACCCTAAGCCATACCCTAAACCTAACCCTAAGCCTAACCCTAACCCTAGGCTACCCTTGACTGCTTCTGCCTCCAATTGATTTCCTAAGCAGTAGTGTTTTAAGGAACAGCTTAAAAAGAGAATCCTAATGTGATTTCTTTATAATGGGTGTGTTCCTTATCTTATCCTAGTGTCTAAACTCTTCTCCATGGCTGGACCCCCAAATAATATTCCTTTACGTGCTAAGGGGTATCTAGAGAGTGGGATAGGTTTAACAACTACCCTAACCCTAACGCGTACCCTAAACCTAACCCCTACCCTAACCCTAACACGTACCCTAATCCTAACCCGTACCCTAAACCGAGCCCTAACCCTAACACTAACCCTAACCCTAACCCTAACCCATACCCTACGCCGTACCCGAACCCCTCCCCAAACCCATTCCCCAAGCCGTACCCTATGCCTAACCCTAAGCCTAACCCTAACCCTAGGCTACCCTTGACTGCTTCTGCCTCCAATAGATTTCCTAAGCACTACTGTTTTAAGGAACAGCTTAAAAAGAGAATCCTAATGTGATTTCTTTATAATGGGTGTGTTCCTTATCTTATCCTAGTGTCTAAACTCTTCTCCATGGCTGCACCCCCAAATAATATTCCCTTACGTGCTAAGGGGTATCTAGAGAGTGGGATAGGTTTAATAACTACCCTAACCCTAACGCGTACCCTAACCCTAACCCCTACCCTAACCCTAACACGTACCCTAATCCTAACCTGTACCCTAAACCGAGGCCTAAGCCTAACACTAACCCTAACCCTAACCCTAACCCATACCCTACGCCGTACCCGCACCCCTCCCCGAACCCGTACCCTAAGCCGTACCCTAAGCCGAACCCTAAGCCTAACCCTAACCCTAGGCTACCCTTGACTGCTTCTGCCTCCAATTGATTTCCTAAGCACTAGTGTTTTAAGGAACAGCTTAAAAAGAGAATCCTAATGTGATTTCTTTATAATGGGTGTGTTCCTTACCTTATCCTAGTGTCTAAACTCTTCTCCATGGCTGCACCCCCAAATAATATTCCCTTATGTGCTAAGGGGTATCTAGAGAGTGGGATAGGTTTAATAACTACCCTAACCCTAACGCGTACCCTAACCCTAACCCCTACCCTAACCCTAACACGTACCCTAATACTAACCTGTACCCTAAACCGAGCCCTAACCCTAACACTAACCCTAACCCTAACCCATACCCTACGCCGTACCCGCACCCCTCCCCGAACCCGTACCCTAAGCCATACCCTAAACCTAACCCTAAGCCTAACCCTAACCCTAGGCTACCCTTGACTGCTTCTGCCTCCAATTGATTTCCTAAGCAGTAGTGTTTTAAGGAACAGCTTAAAAAGAGAATCCTAATGTGATTTCTTTATAATGGGTGTGTTCCTTATCTTATCCTAGTGTCTAAACACTTCTCCATGGCTGGACCCCCAAATAATATTCCTTTACGTGCTAAGGGGGAGCTAGAGAGTGGGATAGGTTTACTAACTACCCTAGCCCTAACGCGTAACCTAACCCTAACCCCTACCCTAACCCTAACACGTACCCTAATCCTAACCCGTACCCTAAACCGAGCCCTAACCCTAACACTAACCCAAACCCTAACCCTAACCCATACCCTACGCCGTACACGAACACCTCCCCGAACCCATACCCCAAGCCGTACCCTAACCCTAACCCTAAGCCTAACCCTTACCCTAGGCTACCCTTGACTGCTTCTGCCTCCAATAGATTTCCTAAGCACTAGTGTTTTAAGAACAGCTTAAAAAGAGAATCCTAAAGTGATTTCTTTATAATGGGTGTGTTCCTTATCTTATCCTAGTGTCTAAACTCTTCTCCATGGCTGCACCCCCAAATAATATTCCTTTACGTGCTAAGGGGTATCTAGAGAGTGGGATAGGTTTAATAACTACCCTAACCCTAACGCGTACCCTAACCCTAACCCCTACCCTAACCCTAACATGTACCCTAATCCTAACCCGTACCCTAAACCGAGCCCTAACCCTAACACTAACCCTAACCCTAACCCTAACCCATACCCTACGCCGTACCCGAAACCCTCCCCGAACCCGTACCCTAAGCCATACCCTAAGCCTAACCCTAAGCCTAACACTAACCCTAGGCTACCCTTGACTGCTTCTGCCTCCAATAGATTTCCTAAGCACTAGTGTTTTAAGCAACAGCTTAAAAAGAGAATCCTAATGTGATTTCTTTATAATGGGTGTGTTCCTTATCTTATCCTAGTGTCTAAACTCTTCTCCATGGCTGGACCCCCAAATAATATTCCTTTACGTGCTAAGGGGTATCTAGAGAGTGTTATAGGTTTACTAACGACCCTAACCCTAATGCGTACCCTAACCCTAACCCCTACCCTAAACCTACCACGTACCCTAATCCTAACCGTACCCTAAACCGAGCCCTAACCCTAACACAAACCCTAACCCTAACCCTAACCCATACCCTACGCCGTACCCGAAACCCTCCCCGAACCCGTACCCTAAGCCGTACCCTAAGCCAACCCTAAGCCTAACCCTAACCCTAGGCTACCCTTGACTGCTTCTGCCTCCAATAGATTTCCTAAGCACTAGTGTTTTAAGGAAGAGCTGAAAAAGAGAATCCTAATGTGATTTCTTTATAATGGGTGTGTTCCTTATCTTATCCTAGTGTCTAAACTCTTCTCCATGGCTGGACCCCCAAATAATATTCCTTTACGTTCTAAGGGGTATCTAGAGAGTGGGATAGGTTTAACAACTACCCTAACCCTAACGCGTACCCTAAACCTAACCCCTACCCTAACCCTAACACGTACCCTAATCCTAACCCGTACCCTAAACCGAGCCCTAACCCTAACACTAACCCTAACCCTAACCCTAACCCATACCGTAGGCCGTACCCGCACCCCTCCCCGAACCCGTACCCTAAGCCGTACCCTAAGCCGAACCCTAAGCCTAACCCTAACCCTAGGCTACCCTTGACTGCTTCTGCCTCCAATTGATTTCCTAAGCACTAGTGTTTTAAGGAACAGCTTAAAAAGAGAATCCTAATGTGATTTCTTTATAATGGGTGTGTTCCTTATCTTATCCTAGTGTCTAAACTCTTCTCCATGGCTGCACCCCCAAATAATATTGCCTTACGTGCTAAGGGGTATCTAGAGAGTGGGATAGGTTTAATAACTACCCTAAACCTAATGCGTACTCTAACCCTAACCCCTACCCTAACACTAACACGTACCCTAATCCTAACCCGTACCCTAAACCGAGCCCTAACCCTAACACTAACACTAACCCTAACCCTAACCCATACCCTACGCCGTACCTGAACCCCTCCCCAAACCCGTACCCTAAGCCGTACCCTAAGCCTAACCCTAAGCCTAACACTAACCCTAGGCTACCCTTGACTGCTTCTGCCTCCAATAGATTTCCTAAGCACTAGTGTTTTAAGCAACAGCTTAAAAAGAGAATCCTAATGTGATTTCTTTATAATGGGTGTGTTCCTTATCTTATCCTAGTGTCTAAATTCTTCTCCATGGCTGGAACCCCAAATAATATTCCTTTACGTGCTAAGGGGTATCTAGAGAGTGGGATAGGTTTACTAACTACCCTAACCCTAACGCGTACCCTAACCCTAACCCCTACCCTAAACCTAACACGTACCCTAATCCTAACCGTACCCTAAACCGAGCCCTAACCCTAACACTAACCCTAACCCTAACCCTAACCCATACCCTACGCCGTACCCGAAACCCTCCCCGAACCCGTACCCTAAGCCGTACCCTAAGCCTAACCCTAAGCCTAACCCTAACCCTAGGCTACCCTTGACTGCTTCTGCCTCCAATAGATTTCCTAAGCACTAGTGTTTTAACGAACAGCTTAAAAAGAGAATCCTAATGTGATTTCTTTATAATGGGTGTGTTCCTTATCTTATCCTAGTGTCTAAACTCTTCTCCATGGCTGGAACCCCAAATAATATTTCTTTACGTGCTAAGGGGTATCTAGAGAGTGGGATAGGTTTACTAACTACCCTAACCCTAACGCGTACACTAACCCTAACCCCTACCCTAAACCTAACACGTACCCTAATCCTAACCGTACCCTAAACCGAGCCCTAACCCTAACACTAACCCTAACCCTAACCCTAACCCATACCCTACGCCGTACCCGCACCCCTCCCCGAACCCGTACCCTAAGCCGTACCCTAAGCCTAACCCTAAGCCTAACCCTAACCCTAGGCTACCCTTGACTGCTTCTGCCTCCAATAGATTTCCTAAGCACTAGTGTTTTAAGGAACAGCTTAAAAAGAGAATCCTAATGTGATTTCTTTATAATGGGTGTGTTCCTTATCTTATCCTAGTGTCTAAACTCTTCTCCATGGCTGGACCCCCAAATAATATTCCTTTACGTGCTAAGGGGTATCTAGAGAGTGGGATAGGTTTAATAACTACCCTAACCCTAACGCATACCCTAACCCTAACCCCTACCCTAACCCTAACACGTACCCTAATCCTAACCCGTACCCTAAACCGAGCCCTAACCCTAACACTAACCCTAACCCTAACCCTAACCCATACCCTACGCCGTACCCGAACCCCTCCCCGAACCCATTCCCCAAGCCGTACCCTAAACCTAACCCTAAGCCTAACCCTAACCCTAGGCTACCCTTGACTGCTTCTGCCTCCAATAGATTTCCTAAGCACTAGTGTTTTAAGGAACAGCTTAAAAAGAGAATCCTAATGTGATTTCTTTATAATGGGTGTGTTCCTTATCTTATCCTAGTGTCTAAACTCTTCTCCATGGCTGCACCCCCAAATAATATTTCCTTACGTGCTAAGGGGTATCTAGAGAGTGGGATAGGTTTAATAACTACCCTAACCCTAATGCGTACTCTAACCCTAACCCCTAACCTAACACTAACACGTACCCTAATCCTAACCCGTACCCTAAACCGAGCCCTAACCCTAACACTAACACTAACCCTAACCCTAACCCATACCCTACGCCGTACCTGAACCCCTCCCCAAACCCGTACCGTAAGCCGTACCCTAAGCCTAACCCTAAGCCTAACACTAACCCTAGGCTACCCTTGACTGCTTCTGCCTCCAATAGATTTCCTAAGCACTAGTGTTTTAAGCAACAGCTTAAAAAGAGAATCCTAATGTGATTTCTTTATAATGGGTGTGTTCCTTATCTTATCCTAGTGTCTAAATTCTTCTCCATGGCTGGAACCCCAAATAATATTCCTTTACGTGCTAAGGGGTATCTAGAGAGTGGGATAGGTTTACTAACTACCCTAACCCTAACGCGTACCCTAACCCTAACCCCTACCCTAAACCTAACACGTACCCTAATCCTAACCGTACCCTAAACCGAGCCCTAACCCTAACACTAACACTAACCCTAACCCTAACCCATACCCTACGCCGTACCCGCACCCCTCCCCGAACCCGTAACCTAAGCCGTACCCTAAGCCTAACCCTAAGCCTAACCCTAACCCTAGGCTACCCTTGACTGCTTCTGCCTCCAGTAGATTTCCTAAGCACTACTGTTTTAAGGAACAGCTTAAAAAGAGAATCCTAATGTGATTTCTTTATAATGGGTGTGTTCCTTATCTTATCCTAGTGTCTAAACTCTTCTCCATGGCTGCACCCCCAAATAATATTCCCTTACGTGCTAAGGGGTATCTAGAGAGTGGGATAGGTTTAATAACTACCCTAACCCTAACGCGTACCCTAACCCTAACCTCTACCCTAACCCTAACACGTACCGTAATCCTAACCTGTACCCTAAACCGAGGCCTAACCCTAACACTAACCCTAACCCTAACCCTAACCCATACCCTACGCCGTACCCGCACACCTCCCCGAACCCGTACCCTAAGCCATACCCTAAACCTAACCCTAAGCCTAACCCTAACCCTAGGCTACCCTTGACTGCTTCTGCCTCCAATTGATTTCCTAAGCAGTAGTGTTTTAAGGAACAGCTTAAAAAGAGAATCCTAATGTGATTTCTTTATAATGGGTGTGTTCCTTATCTTATCCTAGTGTCTAAACTCTTCTCCATGGCTGGACCCCCAAATAATATTCCTTTACGTGCTAAGGGGGAGCTAGAGAGTGGGATAGGTTTACTAACTACCCTAGACCTAACGCGTAACCTAACCCTAACCCCTACCCTAACCCTAACACGTACCCTAATCCTAACCCGTACCCTAAACCGAGCCCTAACCCTAACACTAACCCAAACCCTAACCCTAACCCATACCCTACGCCGTACACGAACACCTCCCCGAACCCATACCCCAAGCCGTACCCTAACCCTAACCCTAAGCCTAACCCTAACCCTAGGCTACCCTTGACTGCTTCTGCCTCCAATAGATTTCCTAAGCACTAGTGTTTTAAGGAACAGCTTAAAAAGAGAATCCTAAAGTGATTTCTTTATAATGGGTGTGTTCCTTATCTTATCCTAGTGTCTAAACTCTTCTCCATGGCTGGACCCCCAAATAATATTCCTTTACGTGCTAAGGGGTATCTAGAGAGTGGGATAGGTTTAATAACTACCCTAACCCTAACGCGTACCCTAACCCTAACCCCTACCCTAACCCTAACACGTACCCTAATCCTAACCCGTACCCTAAACCGAGCCCTAACCCTAACACTAACCCTAACCCTAACCCTAACCCATACCCTACGCCGTACCCGAAACCCTCCCCGAACCCGTACCCTAAGCCGTACCCTAAGCCTAACCCTAAGCCTAACCCTAACCCTAGGCTACCCTTGACTGCTTCTGCCTCCAATAGATTTCCTAAGCACTAGTGTTTTAAGGAAGAGCTGAAAAAGAGAATCCTAATGTTATTTCTTTATAATGGGTGTGTTCCTTATCTTATCCTAGTGTCTAAACTCTTCTCCATGGCTGGACCCCCAAATAATATTCCTTTACGTGCTAAGGGGTATCTAGAGAGTGGGATAGGTTTAACAACTACCCTAACCCTAACGCGTACCCTAAACCTAACCCCTACCCTAACCCTAACACGTACCCTAATCCTAACCCGTACCCTAAGCCGAGCCCTAACCCTAACACTAACCCTAACCCTAACCCTAACCCATACCGTAGGCCGTACCCGCACCCCTCCCCGAACCCGTACCCTAAGCCGTACCCTAAGCCGAACCCTAAGCCTAACCCTAACCCTAGGCTACCCTTGACTGCTTCTGCCTCCAATTGATTTCCTAAGCACTAGTGTTTTAAGGAACAGCTTAAAAAGAGAATCCTAATGTGATTTCTTTATAATGGGTGTGTTCCTTATCTTATCCTAGTGTCTAAACTCTTCTCCATGGCTGCACCCCCAAATAATATTGCCTTACGTGCTAAGGGGTATCTAGAGAGTGGGATAGGTTTAATAACTACCCTAAACATAATGCGTACTCTAACCCTAACCCCTACCCTAACACTAACACGTACCCTAATCCTAACCCGTACCCTAAACCGAGCCCTAACCCTAACACTAACACTAACCCTAACCCTAACCCTAACCCATACCCTACGCCGTACCCGCACCCCTCCCCGAACCCGTACCCTAAGCCGTACCCTAAGCCTAACCCTAAGCCTAACCCTAACCCTAGGCTACCCTTGACTGCTTCTGCCTCCAATAGATTTCCTAAGCACTAGTGTTTTAAGGAACAGCTTAAAAAGAGAATCCTAATGTGATTTCTTTATAATGGGTGTGTTCCTTATCTCATCCTAGTGTCTAAACTCTTCTCCATGGCTGGACCCCCAAATAATATTCCTTTACGTGCTAAGGGGTATCTAGAGAGTGGGATAGGTTTAATAACTACCCTAACCCTAACGCATACCCTAACCCTAACCCTAACACGTACCCTAATCCTAACCCGTACCCTAAACCGAGCCCTAACCCTAACACTAACCCTAACCCTAACCCTAACCCATACCCTACGCCGTACCCGAACCCCTCCCCGAACCCATTCCCCAAGCCGTACCCTAAGCCTAACCCTAAGCCTAACCCTAACCCTAGGCTACCCTTGACTGCTTCTGCCTCCAATAGATTTCCTAAGCACTACTGTTTTAAGGAACAGCTTAAAAAGAGAATCCTAATGTGATTTCTTTATAATGGGTGTGTTCCTTATCTTATCCTAGTGTCTAAACTCTTCTCCATGGCTGCACCCCCAAATAATATTCCCTTACGTGCTAAGGGGTATCTAGAGAGTGGGATAGGTTTAATAACTACCCTAACCCTAACGCGTACCCTAACCCTAACCCCTACCCTAACCCTAACACGTACCCTAATCCTAACCCGTACCCTAAACCGAGCCCTAACCCTAACACTAACCCTAACCCTAACCCATACCCTACGCCGTACCCGCACCCCTCCCCGAACCCGTAACCTAAGCCGTACCCTAAGCCTAACCCTAAGCCTAACCCTAACCCTAGGCTACCCTTGACTGCTTCTGCCTCCAATAGATTTCCTAAGCACTACTGTTTTAAGGAACAGCTTAAAAAGAGAATCCTAATGTGATTTCTTTATAATGGGTGTGTTCCTTATCTTATCCTAGTGTCTAAACACTTCTCCATGGCTGGACCCCCAAATAATATTCCTTTACGTGCTAAGGGGGAGCTAGAGAGTGTTATAGGTTTACTAACGACCCTAACCCTAATGCGTACCCTAACCCTAACCCCTACCCTAAACCTACCACGTACCCTAATCCTAACCGTACCCTAAACCGAGCCCTAACCCTAACACAAACCCTAACCCTAACCCTAACCCATACCCTACGCCGTACCCGAAACCCTCCCCGAACCCGTACCCTAAGCCGTACCCTAAGCCTCACCCTAAGCCTAACCCTAACCCTAGGCTACCCTTGACTGCTTCTGCCTCCAATAGATTTCCTAAGCACTAGTGTTTTAAGGAAGAGCTGAAAAAGAGAATCCTAATGTGATTTCTTTATAATGGGTGTGTTCCTTATCTTATCCTAGTGTCTAAACTCTTCTCCATGGCTGGACCCCCAAATAAAGTTCCTTTACGTGCTAAGGGGTATCTAGAGAGTGGGATAGGTTTAACAACTACCCTAACCCTAACGCGTACCCTAAACCTAACCCCTACCCTAACCCTAACACGTACCCTAATCCTAACCCGTACCCTAAACCGAGCCCTAACCCTAACACTAACCCTAACCCTAACCCTAACCCATACCGTAGGCCGTACCCGCACCCCTCCCCAAACCCGTACCCTAAGCCATACCCTAAGCCGAACCCTAAGCCTAACCCTAACCCTAGGCTACCCTTGACTGCTTCTGCCTCCAATTGATTTCCTAAGCACTAGTGTTTTAAGGAACAGCTTAAAAAGAGAATCCTAATGTGATTTCTTTATAATGGGTGTGTTCCTTATCTTATCCTAGTGTCTAAACTCTTCTCCATGGCTGCACCCCCAAATAATATTGCCTTACGTGCTAAGGGGTATCTAGAGAGTGGGATAGGTTTAATAACTACCCTAAACCTAATGCGTACTCTAACCCTAACCCCTACCCTAACACTAACACGTACCCTAATCCTAACCCGTACCCTAAACCGAGCCCTAACCCTAACACTAACACTAACCCTAACCCTAACCCATACCCTACGCCGTACCTGAACCCCTCCCCAAACCCGTACCCTAAGCCGTACCCTAAGCCTAACCCTAAGCCTAACACTAACCCTAGGCTACCCTTGACTGCTTCTGCCTCCAATAGATTTCCTAAGCACTAGTGTTTTAAGCAACAGCTTAAAAAGAGAATCCTAATGTGATTTCTTTATAATGGGTGTGTTCCTTATCTTCTCCTAGTGTCTAAATTCTTCTCCATGGCTGGAACCCCAAATAATATTCCTTTACGTGCTAAGGGGTATCTAGAGAGTGGGATAGGTTTACTAACTACCCTAACCCTAACGCGTACCCTAACCCTAACCCCTACCCTAAACCTAACACGTACCCTAATCCTAACCGTACCCTAAACCGAGCCCTAACCCTAACACTAACCCTAACCCTAACCCTAACCCATACCCTACGCCGTACCCGAAACCCTCCCCGAACCCGTACCCTAAGCCGTACCCTAAGCCTAACCCTAAGCCTAACCCTAACCCTAGGCTACCCTTGACTGCTTCTGCCTCCAATAGATTTCCTAAGCACTAGTGTTTTAACGAACAGCTTAAAAAGAGAATCCTAATGTGATTTCTTTATAATGGGTGTGTTCCTTATCTTATCCTAGTGTCTAAACTCTTCTCCATGGCTGGACCCTCAAATAATATTCCTTTACGTGCTAAGGGGTATCTAGAGAGTGGGATAGGTTTAATAACTACCCTAACCCTAACGCGTACCCTAACCCTAACCCCTACCCTAACCCTAACACGTACCCTAATCCTAACCCGTACCCTAAACCGAGCCCTAACCCTAACACTAACCCTAACCCTAACCCTAACCCATACCCTACGCCGTACCCGAAACCCTCCCCGAACCCGTACCCTAAGCCGTACCCTAAGCCTAACCCTAAGCCTAACCCTAACCCTAGGCTACCCTTGACTGCTTCTGCCTCCAATAGATTTCCTAAGCACTAGTGTTTTAAGGAACAGCTTAAAAAGAGAATCCTAATGTGATTTCTTTATAATGGGTGTGTTCCTTATCTTATCCTAGTGTCTAAACTCTTCTCCATGGCTGGACCCTCAAATAATATTCCTTTACGTGCTAAGGGGTATCTAGAGAGTGGGATAGGTTTAATAACTACCCTAACCCTAACGCGTACCCTAATCCTAACCCCTACCCTAACCCTAACACGTACCCTAATACTAACCTGTACCCTAAACCGAGCCCTAACCCTAACACTAACCCTAACCCTAACCCTAACCCATACCCTACGCCGTACCCGCACCCCTCCCCGAACCCGTACCCTAAGCCGTACCCTAAGCCTAACCCTAAGCCTAACCCTAACCCTAGGCTACCCTTGACTGCTTCTGCCTCCAATAGATTTCCTAAGCACTAGTGTTTTAAGGAACAGCTTAAAAAGAGAATCCTAATGTGATTTCTTTATAATGGGTGTGTTCCTTATCTTATCCTAGTGTCTAAACTCTTCTCCATGGCTGGACCCCCAAATAATATTCCTTTACGTGCTAAGGGGTATCTAGAGAGTGGGATAGGTTTAATAACTAACCTAACCCTAACGCATACCCTAACCCTAACCCCTACCCTAACCCTAACACGTACCCTAATCCTAACCCGTACCCTAAACCGAGCCCTAACCCTAACACTAACCCTAACCCTAACCCTAACCCATACCCTACGCCGTACCCGAACCCCTCCCCGAACCCATTCCCCAAGCCGTACCCTAAACCTAACCCTAAGCCTAACCCTAACCCTAGGCTACCCTTGACTGCTTCTGCCTCCAATAGATTTCCTAAGCACTAGTGTTTTAAGGAACAGCTTAAAAAGAGAATCCTAATGTGATTTCTTTATAATGGGTGTGTTCCTTATCTTATCCTAGTGTCTAAACTCTTCTCCATGGCTGCACCCCCAAATAATATTTCCTTACGTGCTAAGGGGTATCTAGAGAGTGGGATAGGTTTAATAACTACCCTAACCCTAATGCGTACTCTAACCCTAACCCCTAACCTAACACTAACACGTACCCTAATCCTAACCCGTACCCTAAACCGAGCCCTAACCCTAACACTAACACTAACCCTAACCCTAACCCATACCCTACGCCGTACCTGAACCCCTCCCCAAACCCGTACCGTAAGCCGTACCCTAAGCCTAACCCTAAGCCTAACACTAACCCTAGGCTACCCTTGACTGCTTCTGCCTCCAATAGATTTCCTAAGCACTAGTGTTTTAAGCAACAGCTTAAAAAGAGAATCCTAATGTGATTTCTTTATAATGGGTGTGTTCCTTATCTTATCCTAGTGTCTAAATTCTTCTCCATGGCTGGAACCCCAAATAATATTCCTTTACGTGCTAAGGGGTATCTAGAGAGTGGGATAGGTTTACTAACTACCCTAACCCTAACGCGTACCCTAACCCTAACCCCTACCCTAAACCTAACACGTACCCTAATCCTAACCGTACCCTAAACCGAGCCCTAACCCTAACACTAACACTAACCCTAACCCTAACCCATACCCTACGCCGTACCCGCACCCCTCCCCGAACCCGTAACCTAAGCCGTACCCTAAGCCTAACCCTAAGCCTAACCCTAACCCTAGGCTACCCTTGACTGCTTCTGCCTCCAGTAGATTTCCTAAGCACTACTGTTTTAAGGAACAGCTTAAAAAGAGAATCCTAATGTGATTTCTTTATAATGGGTGTGTTCCTTATCTTATCCTAGTGTCTAAACTCTTCTCCATGGCTGGACCCCCAAATAATATTCCTTTACGTGCTAAGGGGGAGCTAGAGAGTGGGATAGGTTTACTAACTACCCTAGCCCTAACGCGTAACCTAACCCTAACCCCTACCCTAACCCTAACACGTACCCTAATCCTAACCCGTACCCTAAACCGAGCCCTAACCCTAACACTAACCCAAACCCTAACCCTAACCCATACCCTACGCCGTACACGAACACCTCCCCGAACCCATACCCCAAGCCGTACCCTAACCCTAACCCTAAGCCTAACCCTAACCCTAGGCTACCCTTGACTGCTTCTGCCTCCAATAGATTTCCTAAGCACTAGTGTTTTAAGGAACAGCTTAAAAAGAGAATCCTAAAGTGATTTCTTTATAATGGGTGTGTTCCTTATCTTATCCTAGTGTCTAAACTCTTCTCCATGGCTGGACCCCCAAATAATATTCCTTTACGTGCTAAGGGGTATCTAGAGAGTGGGATAGGTTTAATAACTACCCTAACCCTAACGCGTACCCTAACCCTAACCCCTACCCTAACCCTAACACGTACCCTAATCCTAACCCGTACCCTAAACCGAGCCCTAACCCTAACCCTAACCCTAACCCATACCCTACGCCGTACCCGAAACCCTCCCCGAACCCGTACCCTAAGCCGTACCCTAAGCCTAACCCTAAGCCTAACCCTAACCCTAGGCTACCCTTGACTGCTTCTGCCTCCAATAGATTTCCTAAGCACTAGTGTTTTAAGGAAGAGCTGAAAAAGAGAATCCTAATGTTATTTCTTTATAATGGGTGTGTTCCTTATCTTATCCTAGTGTCTAAACTCTTCTCCATGGCTGGACCCCCAAATAATATTCCTTTACGTGCTAAGGGGTATCTAGAGAGTGGGATAGGTTTAACAACTACCCTAACCCTAACGCGTACCCTAAACCTAACCCCTACCCTAACCCTAACACGTACCCTAATCCTAACCCGTACCCTAAGCCGAGCCCTAACCCTAACACTAACCCTAACCCTAACCCTAACCCATACCGTAGGCCGTACCCGCACCCCTCCCCGAACCCGTACCCTAAGCCGTACCCTAAGCCGAACCCTAAGCCTAACCCTAACCCTAGGCTACCCTTGACTGCTTCTGCCTCCAATTGATTTCCTAAGCACTAGTGTTTTAAGGAACAGCTTAAAAAGAGAATCCTAATGTGATTTCTTTATAATGGGTGTGTTCCTTATCTTATCCTAGTGTCTAAACTCTTCTCCATGGCTGCACCCCCAAATAATATTGCCTTACGTGCTAAGGGGTATCTAGAGAGTGGGATAGGTTTAATAACTACCCTAAACCTAATGCGTACTCTAACCCTAACCCCTACCCTAACACTAACACGTACCCTAATCCTAACCCGTACCCTAAACCGAGCCCTAACCCTAACACTAACACTAACCCTAACCCTAACCCATACCCTACGCCGTACCTGAACCCCTCCCCAAACCCGTACCCTAAGCCGTACCCTAAGCCTAACCCTAAGCCTAACACTAACCCTAGGCTACCCTTGACTGCTTCTGCCTCCAATAGATTTCCTAAGCACTAGTGTTTTAAGCAACAGCTTAAAAAGAGAATCCTAATGTGATTTCTTTATAATGGGTGTGTTCCTTATCTTATCCTAGTGTCTAAATTCTTCTCCATGGCTGGAACCCCAAATAATATTCCTTTACGTGCTAAGGGGTATCTAGAGAGTGGGATAGGTTTACTAACTACCCTAACCCTAACGCGTACCCTAACCCTAACCCCTACCCTAAACCTAACACGTACCCTAATCCTAACCGTACCCTAAACCGAGCCCTAACCCTAACACTAACCCTAACCCTAACCCTAACCCATACCCTACGCCGTACCCGAAACCCTCCCCGAACCCGTACCCTAAGCCGTACCCTAAGCCTAACCCTAAGCCTAACCCTAACCCTAGGCTACCCTTGACTGCTTCTGCCTCCAATAGATTTCCTAAGCACTAGTGTTTTAACGAACAGCTTAAAAAGAGAATCCTAATGTGATTTCTTTATAATGGGTGTGTTCCTTATCTTATCCTAGTGTCTAAACTCTTCTCCATGGCTGGACCCTCAAATAATATTCCTTTACGTGCTAAGGGGTATCTAGAGAGTGGGATAGGTTTAATAACTACCCTAACCCTAACGCGTACCCTAACCCTAACCCCTACCCTAACCCTAACACGTACCCTAATCCTAACCCGTACCCTAAACCGAGCCCTAACCCTAACACTAACCCTAACCCTAACCCTAACCCATACCCTACGCCGTACCCGAAACCCTCCCCGAACCCGTACCCTAAGCCGTACCCTAAGCCTAACCCTAAGCCTAACCCTAACCCTAGGCTACCCTTGACTGCTTCTGCCTCCAATAGATTTCCTAAGCACTAGTGTTTTAAGGAACAGCTTAAAAAGAGAATCCTAATGTGATTTCTTTATAATGGGTGTGTTCCTTATCTTATCCTAGTGTCTAAACTCTTCTCCATGGCTGGACCCTCAAATAATATTCCTTTACGTGCTAAGGGGTATCTAGAGAGTGGGATAGGTTTAATAACTACCCTAACCCTAACGCGTACCCTAATCCTAACCCCTACCCTAACCCTAACACGTACCCTAATACTAACCTGTACCCTAAACCGAGCCCTAACCCTAACACTAACCCTAACCCTAACCCTAACCCATACCCTACGCCGTACCCGCACCCCTCCCCGAACCCGTACCCTAAGCCGTACCCTAAGCCTAACCCTAAGCCTAACCCTAACCCTAGGCTACCCTTGACTGCTTCTGCCTCCAATAGATTTCCTAAGCACTAGTGTTTTAAGGAACAGCTTAAAAAGAGAATCCTAATGTGATTTCTTTATAATGGGTGTGTTCCTTATCTTATCCTAGTGTCTAAACTCTTCTCCATGGCTGGACCCCCAAATAATATTCCTTTACGTGCTAAGGGGTATCTAGAGAGTGGGATAGGTTTAATAACTAACCTAACCCTAACGCATACCCTAACCCTAACCCCTACCCTAACCCTAACACGTACCCTAATCCTAACCCGTACCCTAAACCGAGCCCTAACCCTAACACTAACCCTAACCCTAACCCTAACCCATACCCTACGCCGTACCCGAACCCCTCCCCGAACCCATTCCCCAAGCCGTACCCTAAACCTAACCCTAAGCCTAACCCTAACCCTAGGCTACCCTTGACTGCTTCTGCCTCCAATAGATTTCCTAAGCACTAGTGTTTTAAGGAACAGCTTAAAAAGAGAATCCTAATGTGATTTCTTTATAATGGGTGTGTTCCTTATCTTATCCTAGTGTCTAAACTCTTCTCCATGGCTGCACCCCCAAATAATATTTCCTTACGTGCTAAGGGGTATCTAGAGAGTGGGATAGGTTTAATAACTACCCTAACCCTAATGCGTACTCTAACCCTAACCCCTAACCTAACACTAACACGTACCCTAATCCTAACCCGTACCCTAAACCGAGCCCTAACCCTAACACTAACACTAACCCTAACCCTAACCCATACCCTACGCCGTACCTGAACCCCTCCCCAAACCCGTACCGTAAGCCGTACCCTAAGCCTAACCCTAAGCCTAACACTAACCCTAGGCTACCCTTGACTGCTTCTGCCTCCAATAGATTTCCTAAGCACTAGTGTTTTAAGCAACAGCTTAAAAAGAGAATCCTAATGTGATTTCTTTATAATGGGTGTGTTCCTTATCTTATCCTAGTGTCTAAATTCTTCTCCATGGCTGGAACCCCAAATAATATTCCTTTACGTGCTAAGGGGTATCTAGAGAGTGGGATAGGTTTACTAACTACCCTAACCCTAACGCGTACCCTAACCCTAACCCCTACCCTAAACCTAACACGTACCCTAATCCTAACCGTACCCTAAACCGAGCCCTAACCCTAACACTAACACTAACCCTAACCCTAACCCATACCCTACGCCGTACCCGCACCCCTCCCCGAACCCGTAACCTAAGCCGTACCCTAAGCCTAACCCTAAGCCTAACCCTAACCCTAGGCTACCCTTGACTGCTTCTGCCTCCAGTAGATTTCCTAAGCACTACTGTTTTAAGGAACAGCTTAAAAAGAGAATCCTAATGTGATTTCTTTATAATGGGTGTGTTCCTTATCTTATCCTAGTGTCTAAACTCTTCTCCATGGCTGCACCCCCAAATAATATTCCCTTACGTGCTAAGGGGTATCTAGAGAGTGGGATAGGTTTAATAACTACCCTAACCCTAACGCGTACCCTAACCCTAACCCCTACCCTAACCCTAACACGTACCGTAATCCTAACCTGTACCCTAAACCGAGGCCTAACCCTAACACTAACCCTAACCCTAACCCTAACCCATACCCTACGCCGTACCCGCACACCTCCCCGAACCCGTACCCTAAGCCATACCCTAAACCTAACCCTAAGCCTAACCCTAACCCTAGGCTACCCTTGACTGCTTCTGCCTCCAATTGATTTCCTAAGCAGTAGTGTTTTAAGGAACAGCTTAAAAAGAGAATCCTAATGTGATTTCTTTATAATGGGTGTGTTCCTTATCTTATCCTAGTGTCTAAACTCTTCTCCATGGCTGGACCCCCAAATAATATTCCTTTACGTGCTAAGGGGGAGCTAGAGAGTGGGATAGGTTTACTAACTACCCTAGCCCTAACGCGTAACCTAACCCTAACCCCTACCCTAACCCTAACACGTACCCTAATCCTAACCCGTACCCTAAACCGAGCCCTAACCCTAACACTAACCCAAACCCTAACCCTAACCCATACCCTACGCCGTACACGAACACCTCCCCGAACCCATACCCCAAGCCGTACCCTAACCCTAACCCTAAGCCTAACCCTAACCCTAGGCTACCCTTGACTGCTTCTGCCTCCAATAGATTTCCTAAGCACTAGTGTTTTAAGGAACAGCTTAAAAAGAGAATCCTAAAGTGATTTCTTTATAATGGGTGTGTTCCTTATCTTATCCTAGTGTCTAAACTCTTCTCCATGGCTGGACCCCCAAATAATATTCCTTTACGTGCTAAGGGGTATCTAGAGAGTGGGATAGGTTTAATAACTACCCTAACCCTAACGCGTACCCTAACCCTAACCCCTACCCTAACCCTAACACGTACCCTAATCCTAACCCGTACCCTAAACCGAGCCCTAACCCTAACACTAACCCTAACCCTAACCCTAACCCATACCCTACGCCGTACCCGAAACCCTCCCCGAACCCGTACCCTAAGCCGTACCCTAAGCCTAACCCTAAGCCTAACCCTAACCCTAGGCTACCCTTGACTGCTTCTGCCTCCAATAGATTTCCTAAGCACTAGTGTTTTAAGGAAGAGCTGAAAAAGAGAATCCTAATGTTATTTCTTTATAATGGGTGTGTTCCTTATCTTATCCTAGTGTCTAAACTCTTCTCCATGGCTGGACCCCCAAATAATATTCCTTTACGTGCTAAGGGGTATCTAGAGAGTGGGATAGGTTTAACAACTACCCTAACCCTAACGCGTACCCTAAACCTAACCCCTACCCTAACCCTAACACGTACCCTAATCCTAACCCGTACCCTAAGCCGAGCCCTAACCCTAACACTAACCCTAACCCTAACCCTAACCCATACCGTAGGCCGTACCCGCACCCCTCCCCGAACCCGTACCCTAAGCCGTACCCTAAGCCGAACCCTAAGCCTAACCCTAACCCTAGGCTACCCTTGACTGCTTCTGCCTCCAATTGATTTCCTAAGCACTAGTGTTTTAAGGAACAGCTTAAAAAGAGAATCCTAATGTGATTTCTTTATAATGGGTGTGTTCCTTATCTTATCCTAGTGTCTAAACTCTTCTCCATGGCTGCACCCCCAAATAATATTGCCTTACGTGCTAAGGGGTATCTAGAGAGTGGGATAGGTTTAATAACTACCCTAAACATAATGCGTACTCTAACCCTAACCCCTACCCTAACACTAACACGTACCCTAATCCTAACCCGTACCCTAAACCGAGCCCTAACCCTAACACTAACACTAACCCTAACCCTAACCCTAACCCATACCCTACGCCGTACCCGCACCCCTCCCCGAACCCGTACCCTAAGCCGTACCCTAAGCCTAACCCTAAGCCTAACCCTAACCCTAGGCTACCCTTGACTGCTTCTGCCTCCAATAGATTTCCTAAGCACTAGTGTTTTAAGGAACAGCTTAAAAAGAGAATCCTAATGTGATTTCTTTATAATGGGTGTGTTCCTTATCTTATCCTAGTGTCTAAACTCTTCTCCATGGCTGGACCCCCAAATAATATTCCTTTACGTGCTAAGGGGTATCTAGAGAGTGGGATAGGTTTAATAACTACCCTAACCCTAACGCATACCCGAACCCTAACCCTAACACGTACCCTAATCCTAACCCGTACCCTAAACCGAGCCCTAACCCTAACACTAACCCTAACCCTAACCCTAACCCATACCCTACGCCGTACCCGAAACCCTCCCCGAACCCGTACCCTAAGCCGTACCCTAAGCCTAACCCTAAGCCTAACCCTAACCCTAGGCTACCCTTGACTGCTTCTGCCTCCAATAGATTTCCTAAGCACTACTGTTTTAAGGAACAGCTTAAAAAGAGAATCCTAATGTGATTTCTTTATAATGGGTGTGTTCCTTATCTTATCCTAGTGTCTAAACTCTTCTCCATGGCTGCACCCCCAAATAATATTCCCTTACGTGCTAAGGGGTATCTAGAGAGTGGGATAGGTTTAATAACTACCCTAACCCTAACGCGTACCCTAACCCTAACCCCTACCCTAACCCTAACACGTACCCTAATCCTAACCCGTACCCTAAACCGAGCCCTAACCCTAACACTAACCCTAACCCTAACCCATACCCTACGCCGTACCCGCACCCCTCCCCGAACCCGTAACCTAAGCCGTACCCTAAGCCTAACCCTAAGCCTAACCCTAACCCTAGGCTACCCTTGACTGCTTCTGCCTCCAATAGATTTCCTAAGCACTACTGTTTTAAGGAACAGCTTAAAAAGAGAATCCTAATGTGATTTCTTTATAATGGGTGTGTTCCTTACCTTATCCTAGTGTCTAAACTCTTCTCCATGGCTGCACCCCCAAATAATATTCCCATACGTGCTAAGGGGTATCTAGAGAGTGGGATAGGTTTAATAACTACCCTAACCCTAACGCGTACCCTAACCCTAACCCCTACCCTAACCCTAACACGTACCCTAATACTAACCTGTACCCTAAACCGAGCCCTAACCCTAACACTAACCCTAACCCTAACCCATACCCTACGCCGTACCCGCACCCCTCCCCGAACCCGTACCCTAAGCCATACCCTAAACCTAACCCTAAGCCTAACCCTAACCCTAGGCTACCCTTGACTGCTTCTGCCTCCAATTGATTTCCTAAGCAGTAGTGTTTTAAGGAACAGCTTAAAAAGAGAATCCTAATGTGATTTCTTTATAATGGGTGTGTTCCTTATCTTATCCTAGTGTCTAAACACTTCTCCATGGCTGGACCCCCAAATAATATTCCTTTACGTGCTAAGGGGGAGCTAGAGAGTGTTATAGGTTTACTAACGACCCTAACCCTAATGCGTACCCTAACCCTAACCCCTACCCTAAACCTACCACGTACCCTAATCCTAACCGTACCCTAAACCGAGCCCTAACCCTAACACAAACCCTAACCCTAACCCTAACCCATACCCTACGCCGTACCCGAAACCCTCCCCGAACCCGTACCCTAAGCCGTACCCTAAGCCTCACCCTAAGCCTAACCCTAACCCTAGGCTACCCTTGACTGCTTCTGCCTCCAATAGATTTCCTAAGCACTAGTGTTTTAAGGAAGAGCTGAAAAAGAGAATCCTAATGTGATTTCTTTATAATGGGTGTGTTCCTTATCTTATCCTAGTGTCTAAACTCTTCTCCATGGCTGGACCCCCAAATAATATTCCTTTACGTGCTAAGGGGTATCTAGAGAGTGGGATAGGTTTAACAACTACCCTAACCCTAACGCGTACCCTAAACCTAACCCCTACCCTAACCCTAACACGTACCCTAATCCTAACCCGTACCCTAAACCGAGCCCTAACCCTAACACTAACCCTAACCCTAACCCTAACCCATACCGTAGGCCGTACCCGCACCCCTCCCCGAACCCGTACCCTAAGCCGTACCCTAAGCCGAACCCTAAGCCTAACCCTAACCCTAGGCTACCCTTGACTGCTTCTGCCTCCAATTGATTTCCTAAGCACTAGTGTTTTAAGGAACAGCTTAAAAAGAGAATCCTAATGTGATTTCTTTATAATGGGTGTGTTCCTTATCTTATCCTAGTGTCTAAACTCTTCTCCATGGCTGCACCCCCAAATAATATTGCCTTACGTGCTAAGGGGTATCTAGAGAGTGGGATAGGTTTAATAACTACCCTAAACCTAATGCGTACTCTAACCCTAACCCCTACCCTAACACTAACACGTACCCTAATCCTAACCCGTACCGTAAACCGAGCCCTAACCCTAACACTAACACTAACCCTAACCCTAACCCATACCCTACGCCGTACCTGAACCCCTCCCCAAACCCGTACCCTAAGCCGTACCCTAAGCCTAACCCTAAGCCTAACACTAACCCTAGGCTACCCTTGACTGCTTCTGCCTCCAATAGATTTCCTAAGCACTAGTGTTTTAAGCAACAGCTTAAAAAGAGAATCCTAATGTGATTTCTTTATAATGGGTGTGTTCCTTATCTTATCCTAGTGTCTAAATTCTTCTCCATGGCTGGAACCCCAAATAATATTCCTTTACGTGCTAAGGGGTATCTAGAGAGTGGGATAGGTTTACTAACTACCCTAACCCTAACGCGTACCCTAACCCTAACCCCTACCCTAAACCTAACACGTACCCTAATCCTAACCGTACCCTAAACCGAGCCCTAACCCTAACACTAACCCTAACCCTAACCCTAACCCATACCCTACGCCGTACCCGAAACCCTCCCCGAACCCGTACCCTAAGCCGTACCCTAAGCCTAACCCTAACCCTAGGCTACCCTTGACTGCTTCTGCCTCCAATAGATTTCCTAAGCACTAGTGTTTTAACGAACAGCTTAAAAAGAGAATCCTAATGTGATTTCTTTATAATGGGTGTGTTCCTTATCTTATCCTAGTGTCTAAACTCTTCTCCATGGCTGGACCCTCAAATAATATTCCTTTACGTGCTAAGGGGTATCTAGAGAGTGGGATAGGTTTAATAACTACCCTAACCCTAACGCGTACCCTAACCCTAACCCCTACCCTAACCCTAACACGTACCCTAATCCTAACCCGTACCCTAAACCGAGCCCTAACCCTAACACTAACCCTAACCCTAACCCTAACCCATACCCTACGCCGTACCCGAAACCCTCCCCGAACCCGTACCCTAAGCCGTACCCTAAGCCTAACCCTAAGCCTAACCCTAACCCTAGGCTACCCTTGACTGCTTCTGCCTCCAATAGATTTCCTAAGCACTAGTGTTTTAAGGAACAGCTTAAAAAGAGAATCCTAATGTGATTTCTTTATAATGGGTGTGTTCCTTATCTTATCCTAGTGTCTAAACTCTTCTCCATGGCTGGACCCTCAAATAATATTCCTTTACGTGCTAAGGGGTATCTAGAGAGTGGGATAGGTTTAATAACTACCCTAACCCTAACGCGTACCCTAATCCTAACCCCTACCCTAACCCTAACACGTACCCTAATACTAACCTGTACCCTAAACCGAGCCCTAACCCTAACACTAACCCTAACCCTAACCCTAACCCATACCCTACGCCGTACCCGCACCCCTCCCCGAACCCGTACCCTAAGCCGTACCCTAAGCCTAACCCTAAGCCTAACCCTAACCCTAGGCTACCCTTGACTGCTTCTGCCTCCAATAGATTTCCTAAGCACTAGTGTTTTAAGGAACAGCTTAAAAAGAGAATCCTAATGTGATTTCTTTATAATGGGTGTGTTCCTTATCTTATCCTAGTGTCTAAACTCTTCTCCATGGCTGGACCCCCAAATAATATTCCTTTACGTGCTAAGGGGTATCTAGAGAGTGGGATAGGTTTAATAACTAACCTAACCCTAACGCATACCCTAACCCTAACCCCTACCCTAACCCTAACACGTACCCTAATCCTAACCCGTACCCTAAACCGAGCCCTAACCCTAACACTAACCCTAACCCTAACCCTAACCCATACCCTACGCCGTACCCGAACCCCTCCCCGAACCCATTCCCCAAGCCGTACCCTAAACCTAACCCTAAGCCTAACCCTAACCCTAGGCTACCCTTGACTGCTTCTGCCTCCAATAGATTTCCTAAGCACTAGTGTTTTAAGGAACAGCTTAAAAAGAGAATCCTAATGTGATTTCTTTATAATGGGTGTGTTCCTTATCTTATCCTAGTGTCTAAACTCTTCTCCATGGCTGCACCCCCAAATAATATTTCCTTACGTGCTAAGGGGTATCTAGAGAGTGGGATAGGTTTAATAACTACCCTAACCCTAATGCGTACTCTAACCCTAACCCCTAACCTAACACTAACACGTACCCTAATCCTAACCCGTACCCTAAACCGAGCCCTAACCCTAACACTAACACTAACCCTAACCCTAACCCATACCCTACGCCGTACCTGAACCCCTCCCCAAACCCGTACCGTAAGCCGTACCCTAAGCCTAACCCTAAGCCTAACACTAACCCTAGGCTACCCTTGACTGCTTCTGCCTCCAATAGATTTCCTAAGCACTAGTGTTTTAAGCAACAGCTTAAAAAGAGAATCCTAATGTGATTTCTTTATAATGGGTGTGTTCCTTATCTTATCCTAGTGTCTAAATTCTTCTCCATGGCTGGAACCCCAAATAATATTCCTTTACGTGCTAAGGGGTATCTAGAGAGTGGGATAGGTTTACTAACTACCCTAACCCTAACGCGTACCCTAACCCTAACCCCTACCCTAAACCTAACACGTACCCTAATCCTAACCGTACCCTAAACCGAGCCCTAACCCTAACACTAACCCTAACCCTAACCCTAACCCATACCCTACGCCGTACCTGCACCCCTCCCCGAACCCGTAACCTAAGCCGTACCCTAAGCCTAACCCTAAGCCTAACCCTAACCCTAGGCTACCCTTGACTGCTTCTGCCTCCAATAGATTTCCTAAGCACTAGTGTTTTAAGGAACAGCTTAAAAAGAGAATCCTAATGTGATTTCTTTATAATGGGTGTGTTCCTTATCTTATCCTAGTGTCTAAACTCTTCTCCATGGCTGCACCCCCAAATAATATTCCCTTACGTGCTAAGGGGTATCTAGAGAGTGGGATAGGTTTAATAACTACCCTAACCCTAACGCGTACCCTAACCCTAACCCCTACCCTAACCCTAACACGTACCCTAATCCTAACCTGTACCCTAAACCGAGGCCTAACCCTAACACTAACCCTAACCCTAACCCTAACCCATACCCTACGCCGTACCCGAAACCCTCCCCGAACCCGTACCCTAAGCCGTACCCTAAGCCTAACCCTAAGCCTAACCCTAACCCTAGGCTACCCTTGACTGCTTCTGCCTCCAATAGATTTCCTAAGCACTAGTGTTTTAAGGAAGAGCTGAAAAACAGAATCCTAATGTTATTTCTTTATAATGGGTGTGTTCCTTATCTTATCCTAGTGTCTAAACTCTTCTCCATGGCTGGACCCCCAAATAATATTCCTTTACGTGCTAAGGGGTATCTAGAGAGTGGGATAGGTTTAACAACTACCCTAACCCTAACGCGTACCCTAAACCTAACCCCTACCCTAACCCTAACACGTACCCTAATCCTAACCCGTACCCTAAGCCGAGCCCTAACCCTAACACTAACCCTAACCCTAACCCTAACCCATACCGTAGGCCGTACCCGCACCCCTCCCCGAACCCGTACCCTAAGCCGTACCCTAAGCCGAACCCTAAGCCTAACACTAACCCTAGGCTACCCTTGACTGCTTCTGCCTCCAATAGATTTCCTAAGCACTAGTGTTTTAAGCAACAGCTTAAAAAGAGAATCCTAATGTGATTTCTTTATAATGGGTGTGTTCCTTATCTTATCCTAGTGTCTAAATTCTTCTCCATGGCTGGAACCCCAAATAATATTCCTTTACGTGCTAAGGGGTATCTAGAGAGTGGGATAGGTTTACTAACTACCCTAACCCTAACGCGTACCCTAACCCTAACCCCTACCCTAAACCTAACACGTACCCTAATCCTAACCGTACCCTAAACCGAGCCCTAACCCTAACACTAACCCTAACCCTAACCCTAACCCATACCCTACGCCGTACCCGAAACCCTCCCCGAACCCGTACCCTAAGCCGTACCCTAAGCCTAACCCTAAGCCTAACCCTAACCCTAGGCTACCCTTGACTGCTTCTGCCTCCAATAGATTTCCTAAGCACTAGTGTTTTAACGAACAGCTTAAAAAGAGAATCCTAATGTGATTTCTTTATAATGGGTGTGTTCCTTATCTTATCCTAGTGTCTAAACTCTTCTCCATGGCTGGACCCTCAAATAATATTCCTTTACGTGCTAAGGGGTATCTAGAGAGTGGGATAGGTTTAATAACTACCCTAACCCTAACGCGTACCCTAACCCTAACCCCTACCCTAACCCTAACACGTACCCTAATCCTAACCCGTACCCTAAACCGAGCCCTAACCCTAACACTAACCCTAACCCTAACCCTAACCCATACCCTACGCCGTACCCGAAACCCTCCCCGAACCCGTACCCTAAGCCGTACCCTAAGCCTAACCCTAAGCCTAACCCTAACCCTAGGCTACCCTTGACTGCTTCTGCCTCCAATAGATTTCCTAAGCACTAGTGTTTTAAGGAACAGCTTAAAAAGAGAATCCTAATGTGATTTCTTTATAATGGGTGTGTTCCTTATCTTATCCTAGTGTCTAAACTCTTCTCCATGGCTGGACCCTCAAATAATATTCCTTTACGTGCTAAGGGGTATCTAGAGAGTGGGATAGGTTTAATAACTACCCTAACCCTAACGCGTACCCTAATCCTAACCCCTACCCTAACCCTAACACGTACCCTAATACTAACCTGTACCCTAAACCGAGCCCTAACCCTAACACTAACCCTAACCCTAACCCTAACCCATACCCTACGCCGTACCCGCACCCCTCCCCGAACCCGTACCCTAAGCCGTACCCTAAGCCTAACCCTAAGCCTAACCCTAACCCTAGGCTACCCTTGACTGCTTCTGCCTCCAATAGATTTCCTAAGCACTAGTGTTTTAAGGAACAGCTTAAAAAGAGAATCCTAATGTGATTTCTTTATAATGGGTGTGTTCCTTATCTTATCCTAGTGTCTAAACTCTTCTCCATGGCTGGACCCCCAAATAATATTCCTTTACGTGCTAAGGGGTATCTAGAGAGTGGGATAGGTTTAATAACTAACCTAACCCTAACGCATACCCTAACCCTAACCCCTACCCTAACCCTAACACGTACCCTAATCCTAACCCGTACCCTAAACCGAGCCCTAACCCTAACACTAACCCTAACCCTAACCCTAACCCATACCCTACGCCGTACCCGAACCCCTCCCCGAACCCATTCCCCAAGCCGTACCCTAAACCTAACCCTAAGCCTAACCCTAACCCTAGGCTACCCTTGACTGCTTCTGCCTCCAATAGATTTCCTAAGCACTAGTGTTTTAAGGAACAGCTTAAAAAGAGAATCCTAATGTGATTTCTTTATAATGGGTGTGTTCCTTATCTTATCCTAGTGTCTAAACTCTTCTCCATGGCTGCACCCCCAAATAATATTTCCTTACGTGCTAAGGGGTATCTAGAGAGTGGGATAGGTTTAATAACTACCCTAACCCTAATGCGTACTCTAACCCTAACCCCTAACCTAACACTAACACGTACCCTAATCCTAACCCGTACCCTAAACCGAGCCCTAACCCTAACACTAACACTAACCCTAACCCTAACCCATACCCTACGCCGTACCTGAACCCCTCCCCAAACCCGTACCGTAAGCCGTACCCTAAGCCTAACCCTAAGCCTAACACTAACCCTAGGCTACCCTTGACTGCTTCTGCCTCCAATAGATTTCCTAAGCACTAGTGTTTTAAGCAACAGCTTAAAAAGAGAATCCTAATGTGATTTCTTTATAATGGGTGTGTTCCTTATCTTATCCTAGTGTCTAAATTCTTCTCCATGGCTGGAACCCCAAATAATATTCCTTTACGTGCTAAGGGGTATCTAGAGAGTGGGATAGGTTTACTAACTACCCTAACCCTAACGCGTACCCTAACCCTAACCCCTACCCTAAACCTAACACGTACCCTAATCCTAACCGTACCCTAAACCGAGCCCTAACCCTAACACTAACACTAACCCTAACCCTAACCCATACCCTACGCCGTACCCGCACCCCTCCCCGAACCCGTAACCTAAGCCGTACCCTAAGCCTAACCCTAAGCCTAACCCTAACCCTAGGCTACCCTTGACTGCTTCTGCCTCCAGTAGATTTCCTAAGCACTACTGTTTTAAGGAACAGCTTAAAAAGAGAATCCTAATGTGATTTCTTTATAATGGGTGTGTTCCTTATCTTATCCTAGTGTCTAAACTCTTCTCCATGGCTGCACCCCCAAATAATATTCCCTTACGTGCTAAGGGGTATCTAGAGAGTGGGATAGGTTTAATAACTACCCTAACCCTAACGCGTACCCTAACCCTAACCCCTACCCTAACCCTAACACGTACCGTAATCCTAACCTGTACCCTAAACCGAGGCCTAACCCTAACACTAACCCTAACCCTAACCCTAACCCATACCCTACGCCGTACCCGCACACCTCCCCGAACCCGTACCCTAAGCCATACCCTAAACCTAACCCTAAGCCTAACCCTAACCCTAGGCTACCCTTGACTGCTTCTGCCTCCAATTGATTTCCTAAGCAGTAGTGTTTTAAGGAACAGCTTAAAAAGAGAATCCTAATGTGATTTCTTTATAATGGGTGTGTTCCTTATCTTATCCTAGTGTCTAAACTCTTCTCCATGGCTGGACCCCCAAATAATATTCCTTTACGTGCTAAGGGGGAGCTAGAGAGTGGGATAGGTTTACTAACTACCCTAGCCCTAACGCGTAACCTAACCCTAACCCCTACCCTAACCCTAACACGTACCCTAATCCTAACCCGTACCCTAAACCGAGCCCTAACCCTAACACTAACCCAAACCCTAACCCTAACCCATACCCTACGCCGTACACGAACACCTCCCCGAACCCATACCCCAAGCCGTACCCTAACCCTAACCCTAAGCCTAACCCTAACCCTAGGCTACCCTTGACTGCTTCTGCCTCCAATAGATTTCCTAAGCACTAGTGTTTTAAGGAACAGCTTAAAAAGAGAATCCTAAAGTGATTTCTTTATAATGGGTGTGTTCCTTATCTTATCCTAGTGTCTAAACTCTTCTCCATGGCTGGACCCCCAAATAATATTCCTTTACGTGCTAAGGGGTATCTAGAGAGTGGGATAGGTTTAATAACTACCCTAACCCTAACGCGTACCCTAACCCTAACCCCTACCCTAACCCTAACACGTACCCTAATCCTAACCCGTACCCTAAACCGAGCCCTAACCCTAACACTAACCCTAACCCTAACCCTAACCCATACCCTACGCCATACCCGAAACCCTCCCCGAACCCGTACCCTAAGCCGTACCCTAAGCCTAACCCTAAGCCTAACCCTAACCCTAGGCTACCCTTGACTGCTTCTGCCTCCAATAGATTTCCTAAGCACTAGTGTTTTAAGGAAGAGCTGAAAAAGAGAATCCTAATGTTATTTCTTTATAATGGGTGTGTTCCTTATCTTATCCTAGTGTCTAAACTCTTCTCCATGGCTGGACCCCCAAATAATATTCCTTTACGTGCTAAGGGGTATCTAGAGAGTGGGATAGGTTTAACAACTACCCTAACCCTAACGCGTACCCTAAACCTAACCCCTACCCTAACCCTAACACGTACCCTAATCCTAACCCGTACCCTAAGCCGAGCCCTAACCCTAACACTAACCCTAACCCTAACCCTAACCCATACCGTAGGCCGTACCCGCACCCCTCCCCGAACCCGTACCCTAAGCCGTACCCTAAGCCGAACCCTAAGCCTAACCCTAACCCTAGGCTACCCTTGACTGCTTCTGCCTCCAATTGATTTCCTAAGCACTAGTGTTTTAAGGAACAGCTTAAAAAGAGAATCCTAATGTGATTTCTTTATAATGGGTGTGTTCCTTATCTTATCCTAGTGTCTAAACTCTTCTCCATGGCTGCACCCCCAAATAATATTGCCTTACGTGCTAAGGGGTATCTAGAGAGTGGGATAGGTTTAATAACTACCCTAAACATAATGCGTACTCTAACCCTAACCCCTACCCTAACACTAACACGTACCCTAATCCTAACCCGTACCCTAAACCGAGCCCTAACCCTAACACTAACACTAACCCTAACCCTAACCCTAACCCATACCCTACGCCGTACCCGCACCCCTCCCCGAACCCGTACCCTAAGCCGTACCCTAAGCCTAACCCTAAGCCTAACCCTAACCCTAGGCTACCCTTGACTGCTTCTGCCTCCAATAGATTTCCTAAGCACTAGTGTTTTAAGGAACAGCTTAAAAAGAGAATCCTAATGTGATTTCTTTATAATGGGTGTGTTCCTTATCTTATCCTAGTGTCTAAACTCTTCTCCATGGCTGGACCCCCAAATAATATTCCTTTACGTGCTAAGGGGTATCTAGAGAGTGGGATAGGTTTAATAACTACCCTAACCCTAACGCATACCCTAACCCTAACCCTAACACGTACCCTAATCCTAAACCGTACCCTAAACCGAGCCCTAACCCTAACACTAACCCTAACCCTAACCCTAACCCATACCCTACGCCGTACCCGAAACCCTCCCCGAAATCGTACCCTAAGCCGTACCCTAAGCCTAACCCTAAGCCTAACCCTAACCCTAGGCTACCCTTGACTGCTTCTGCCTCCAATAGATTTCCTAAGCACTACTGTTTTAAGGAACAGCTTAAAAAGAGAATCCTAATGTGATTTCTTTATAATGGGTGTGTTCCTTATCTTATCCTAGTGTCTAAACTCTTCTCCATGGCTGCACCCCCAAATAATATTCCCTTACGTGCTAAGGGGTATCTAGAGAGTGGGATAGGTTTAATAACTACCCTAACCCTAACGCGTACCCTAACCCTAACCCCTACCCTAACCCTAACACGTACCCTAATCCTAACCCGTACCCTAAACCAAGCCCTAACCCTAACACTAACCCTAACCCTAACCCATACCCTACGCCGTACCCGCACCCCTCCCCGAACCCGTAACCTAAGCCGTACCCTAAGCCTAACCCTAAGCCTAACCCTAACCCTAGGCTACCCTTGACTGCTTCTGCCTCCAATAGATTTCCTAAGCACTACTGTTTTAAGGAACAGCTTAAAAAGAGAATCCTAATGTGATTTCTTTATAATGGGTGTGTTCCTTACCTTATCCTAGTGTCTAAACTCTTCTCCATGGCTGCACCCCCAAATAATATTCCCATACGTGCTAAGGGGTATCTAGAGAGTGGGATAGGTTTAATAACTACCCTAACCCTAACGCGTACCCTAACCCTAACCCCTACCCTAACCCTAACACGTACCCTAATACTAACCTGTACCCTAAACCGAGCCCTAACCCTAACACTAACCCTAACCCTAACCCATACCCTACGCCGTACCCGCACCCCTCCCCGAACCCGTACCCTAAGCCATACCCTAAACCTAACCCTAAGCCTAACCCTAACCCTAGGCTACCCTTGACTGCTTCTGCCTCCAATTGATTTCCTAAGCAGTAGTGTTTTAAGGAACAGCTTAAAAAGAGAATCCTAATGTGATTTCTTTATAATGGGTGTGTTCCTTATCTTATCCTAGTGTCTAAACACTTCTCCATGGCTGGACCCCCAAATAATATTCCTTTACGTGCTAAGGGGGAGCTAGAGAGTGTTATAGGTTTACTAACGACCCTAACCCTAATGCGTACCCTAACCCTAACCCCTACCCTAAACCTACCACGTACCCTAATCCTAACCGTACCCTAAACCGAGCCCTAACCCTAACACAAACCCTAACCCTAACCCTAACCCATACCCTACGCCGTACCCGAAACCCTCCCCGAACCCGTACCCTAAGCCGTACCCTAAGCCTCACCCTAAGCCTAACCCTAACCCTAGGCTACCCTTGACTGCTTCTGCCTCCAATAGATTTCCTAAGCACTAGTGTTTTAAGGAAGAGCTGAAAAAGAGAATCCTAATGTGATTTCTTTATAATGGGTGTGTTCCTTATCTTATCCTAGTGTCTAAACTCTTCTCCATGGCTGGACCCCCAAATAATATTCCTTTACGTGCTAAGGGGTATCTAGAGAGTGGGATAGGTTTAACAACTACCCTAACCCTAACGCGTACCCTAAACCTAACCCCTACCCTAACCCTAACACGTACCCTAATCCTAACCCGTACCCTAAACCGAGCCCTAACCCTAACACTAACCCTAACCCTAACCCTAACCCATACCGTAGGCCGTACCCGCACCCCTCCCCGAACCCGTACCCTAAGCCGTACCCTAAGCCGAACCCTAAGCCTAACCCTAACCCTAGGCTACCCTTGACTGCTTCTGCCTCCAATTGATTTCCTAAGCACTAGTGTTTTAAGGAACAGCTTAAAAAGAGAATCCTAATGTGATTTCTTTATAATGGGTGTGTTCCTTATCTTATCCTAGTGTCTAAACTCTTCTCCATGGCTGCACCCCCAAATAATATTGCCTTACGTGCTAAGGGGTATCTAGAGAGTGGGATAGGTTTAATAACTACCCTAAACCTAATGCGTACTCTAACCCTAACCCCTACCCTAACACTAACACGTACCCTAATCCTAACCCGTACCCTAAACCGAGCCCTAACCCTAACACTAACACTAACCCTAACCCTAACCCATACCCTACGCCGTACCTGAACCCCTCCCCAAACCCGTACCCTAAGCCGTACCCTAAGCCTAACCCTAAGCCTAACACTAACCCTAGGCTACCCTTGACTGCTTCTGCCTCCAATAGATTTCCTAAGCACTAGTGTTTTAAGCAACAGCTTAAAAAGAGAATCCTAATGTGATTTCTTTATAATGGGTGTGTTCCTTATCTTATCCTAGTGTCTAAATTCTTCTCCATGGCTGGAACCCCAAATAATATTCCTTTACGTGCTAAGGGGTATCTAGAGAGTGGGATAGGTTTACTAACTACCCTAACCCTAACGCGTACCCTAACCCTAACCCCTACCCTAAACCTAACACGTACCCTAATCCTAACCGTACCCTAAACCGAGCCCTAACCCTAACACTAACCCTAACCCTAACCCTAACCCATACCCTACGCCGTACCCGAAACCCTCCCCGAACCCGTACCCTAAGCCGTACCCTAAGCCTAACCCTAAGCCTAACCCTAACCCTAGGCTACCCTTGACTGCTTCTGCCTCCAATAGATTTCCTAAGCACTAGTGTTTTAACGAACAGCTTAAAAAGAGAATCCTAATGTGATTTCTTTATAATGGGTGTGTTCCTTATCTTATCCTAGTGTCTAAACTCTTCTCCATGGCTGGACCCTCAAATAATATTCCTTTACGTGCTAAGGGGTATCTAGAGAGTGGGATAGGTTTAATAACTACCCTAACCCTAACGCGTACCCTAACCCTAACCCCTACCCTAACCCTAACACGTACCCTAATCCTAACCCGTACCCTAAACCGAGCCCTAACCCTAACACTAACCCTAACCCTAACCCTAACCCATACCCTACGCCGTACCCGAAACCCTCCCCGAACCCGTACCCTAAGCCGTACCCTAAGCCTAACCCTAAGCCTAACCCTAACCCTAGGCTACCCTTGACTGCTTCTGCCTCCAATAGATTTCCTAAGCACTAGTGTTTTAAGGAACAGCTTAAAAAGAGAATCCTAATGTGATTTCTTTATAATGGGTGTGTTCCTTATCTTATCCTAGTGTCTAAACTCTTCTCCATGGCTGGACCCTCAAATAATATTCCTTTACGTGCTAAGGGGTATCTAGAGAGTGGGATAGGTTTAATAACTACCCTAACCCTAACGCGTACCCTAATCCTAACCCCTACCCTAACCCTAACACGTACCCTAATACTAACCTGTACCCTAAACCGAGCCCTAACCCTAACACTAACCCTAACCCTAACCCTAACCCATACCCTACGCCGTACCCGCACCCCTCCCCGAACCCGTACCCTAAGCCGTACCCTAAGCCTAACCCTAAGCCTAACCCTAACCCTAGGCTACCCTTGACTGCTTCTGCCTCCAATAGATTTCCTAAGCACTAGTGTTTTAAGGAACAGCTTAAAAAGAGAATCCTAATGTGATTTCTTTATAATGGGTGTGTTCCTTATCTTATCCTAGTGTCTAAACTCTTCTCCATGGCTGGACCCCCAAATAATATTCCTTTACGTGCTAAGGGGTATCTAGAGAGTGGGATAGGTTTAATAACTAACCTAACCCTAACGCATACCCTAACCCTAACCCCTACCCTAACCCTAACACGTACCCTAATCCTAACCCGTACCCTAAACCGAGCCCTAACCCTAACACTAACCCTAACCCTAACCCTAACCCATACCCTACGCCGTACCCGAACCCCTCCCCGAACCCATTCCCCAAGCCGTACCCTAAACCTAACCCTAAGCCTAACCCTAACCCTAGGCTACCCTTGACTGCTTCTGCCTCCAATAGATTTCCTAAGCACTAGTGTTTTAAGGAACAGCTTAAAAAGAGAATCCTAATGTGATTTCTTTATAATGGGTGTGTTCCTTATCTTATCCTAGTGTCTAAACTCTTCTCCATGGCTGCACCCCCAAATAATATTTCCTTACGTGCTAAGGGGTATCTAGAGAGTGGGATAGGTTTAATAACTACCCTAACCCTAATGCGTACTCTAACCCTAACCCCTAACCTAACACTAACACGTACCCTAATCCTAACCCGTACCCTAAACCGAGCCCTAACCCTAACACTAACACTAACCCTAACCCTAACCCATACCCTACGCCGTACCTGAACCCCTCCCCAAACCCGTACCGTAAGCCGTACCCTAAGCCTAACCCTAAGCCTAACACTAACCCTAGGCTACCCTTGACTGCTTCTGCCTCCAATAGATTTCCTAAGCACTAGTGTTTTAAGCAACAGCTTAAAAAGAGAATCCTAATGTGATTTCTTTATAATGGGTGTGTTCCTTATCTTATCCTAGTGTCTAAATTCTTCTCCATGGCTGGAACCCCAAATAATATTCCTTTACGTGCTAAGGGGTATCTAGAGAGTGGGATAGGTTTACTAACTACCCTAACCCTAACGCGTACCCTAACCCTAACCCCTACCCTAAACCTAACACGTACCCTAATCCTAACCGTACCCTAAACCGAGCCCTAACCCTAACACTAACCCTAACCCTAACCCTAACCCATACCCTACGCCGTACCTGCACCCCTCCCCGAACCCGTAACCTAAGCCGTACCCTAAGCCTAACCCTAAGCCTAACCCTAACCCTAGGCTACCCTTGACTGCTTCTGCCTCCAATAGATTTCCTAAGCACTAGTGTTTTAAGGAACAGCTTAAAAAGAGAATCCTAATGTGATTTCTTTATAATGGGTGTGTTCCTTATCTTATCCTAGTGTCTAAACTCTTCTCCATGGCTGCACCCCCAAATAATATTCCCTTACGTGCTAAGGGGTATCTAGAGAGTGGGATAGGTTTAATAACTACCCTAACCCTAACGCGTACCCTAACCCTAACCCCTACCCTAACCCTAACACGTACCCTAATCCTAACCTGTACCCTAAACCGAGGCCTAACCCTAACACTAACCCTAACCCTAACCCTAACCCATACCCTACGCCGTACCCGAAACCCTCCCCGAACCCGTACCCTAAGCCGTACCCTAAGCCTAACCCTAAGCCTAACCCTAACCCTAGGCTACCCTTGACTGCTTCTGCCTCCAATAGATTTCCTAAGCACTAGTGTTTTAAGGAAGAGCTGAAAAAGAGAATCCTAATGTTATTTCTTTATAATGGGTGTGTTCCTTATCTTATCCTAGTGTCTAAACTCTTCTCCATGGTTGGACCCCCAAATAATATTCCTTTACGTGCTAAGGGGTATCTAGAGAGTGGGATAGGTTTAACAACTACCCTAACCCTAACGCGTACCCTAAACCTAACCCCTACCCTAACCCTAACACGTACCCTAATCCTAACCCGTACCCTAAGCCGAGCCCTAACCCTAACACTAACCCTAACCCTAACCCTAACCCATACCGTAGGCCGTACCCGCACCCCTCCCCGAACCCGTACCCTAAGCCGTACCCTAAGCCGAACCCTAAGCCTAACCCTAACCCTAGGCTACCCTTGACTGCTTCTGCCTCCAATTGATTTCCTAAGCACTAGTGTTTTAAGGAACAGCTTAAAAAGAGAATCCTAATGTGATTTCTTTATAATGGGTGTGTTCCTTATCTTATCCTAGTGTCTAAACTCTTCTCCATGGCTGGACCCCCAAATAATATTCCTTTACGTGCTAAGGGGTATCTAGAGAGTGGGATAGGTTTAATAACTACCCTAACCCTAACGCGTACCCTAACCCTAACCCCTACCCTAACCCTAACACGTACCCTAATCCTAACCCGTACCCTAAACCGAGCCCTAACCCTAACACTAACCCTAACCCTAACCCTAACCCATACCCTACGCCGTACCCGAAACCCTCCCCGAACCCGTACCCTAAGCCGTACCCTAAGCCTAACCCTAAGCCTAACCCTAACCCTAGGCTACCCTTGACTGCTTCTGCCTCCAATAGATTTCCTAAGCACTAGTGTTTTAAGGAAGAGCTGAAAAAGAGAATCCTAATGTTATTTCTTTATAATGGGTGTGTTCCTTATCTTATCCTAGTGTCTAAACTCTTCTCCATGGCTGGACCCCCAAATAATATTCCTTTACGTGCTAAGGGGTATCTAGAGAGTGGGATAGGTTTAACAACTACCCTAACCCTAACGCGTACCCTAAACCTAACCCCTACCCTAACCCTAACACGTACCCTAATCCTAACCCGTACCCTAAGCCGAGCCCTAACCCTAACACTAACCCTAACCCTAACCCTAACCCATACCGTAGGCCGTACCCGCACCCCTCCCCGAACCCGTACCCTAAGCCGTACCCTAAGCCGAACCCTAAGCCTAACCCTAACCCTAGGCTACCCTTGACTGCTTCTGCCTCCAATTGATTTCCTAAGCACTAGTGTTTTAAGGAACAGCTTAAAAAGAGAATCCTAATGTGATTTCTTTATAATGGGTGTGTTCCTTATCTTATCCTAGTGTCTAAACTCTTCTCCATGGCTGCACCCCCAAATAATATTGCCTTACGTGCTAAGGGGTATCTAGAGAGTGGGATAGGTTTAATAACTACCCTAAACATAATGCGTACTCTAACCCTAACCCCTACCCTAACACTAACACGTACCCTAATCCTAACCCGTACCCTAAACCGAGCCCTAACCCTAACACTAACACTAACCCTAACCCTAACCCTAACCCATACCCTACGCCGTACCCGCACCCCTCCCCGAACCCGTACCCTAAGCCGTACCCTAAGCCTAACCCTAAGCCTAACCCTAACCCTAGGCTACCCTTGACTGCTTCTGCCTCCAATAGATTTCCTAAGCACTAGTGTTTTAAGGAACAGCTTAAAAAGAGAATCCTAATGTGATTTCTTTATAATGGGTGTGTTCCTTATCTTATCCTAGTGTCTAAACTCTTCTCCATGGCTGGACCCCCAAATAATATTCCTTTACGTGCTAAGGGGTATCTAGAGAGTGGGATAGGTTTAATAACTACCCTAACCCTAACGCATACCCTAACCCTAACCCTAACACGTACCCTAATCCTAACCCGTACCCTAAACCGAGCCCTAACCCTAACACTAACCCTAACCCTAACCCTAACCCATACCCTACGCCGTACCCGAACCCCTCCCCGAACCCATTCCCCAAGCCGTACCCTAAGCCTAACCCTAAGCCTAACCCTAACCCTAGGCTACCCTTGACTGCTTCTGCCTCCAATAGATTTCCTAAGCACTACTGTTTTAAGGAACAGCTTAAAAAGAGAATCCTAATGTGATTTCTTTATAATGGGTGTGTTCCTTATCTTATCCTAGTGTCTAAACTCTTCTCCATGGCTGCACCCCCAAATAATATTCCCTTACGTGCTAAGGGGTATCTAGAGAGTGGGATAGGTTTAATAACTACCCTAACCCTAACGCGTACCCTAACCCTAACCCCTACCCTAACCCTAACACGTACCCTAATCCTAACCCGTACCCTAAACCGAGCCCTAACCCTAACACTAACCCTAACCCTAACCCATACCCTACGCCGTACCCGCACCCCTCCCCGAACCCGTAACCTAAGCCGTACCCTAAGCCTAACCCTAAGCCTAACCCTAACCCTAGGCTACCCTTGACTGCTTCTGCCTCCAATAGATTTCCTAAGCACTAGTGTTTTAAGGAACAGCTTAAAAAGAGAATCCTAATGTGATTTCTTTATAATGGGTGTGTTCCTTACCTTATCCTAGTGTCTAAACTCTTCTCCATGGCTGCACCCCCAAATAATATTCCCATACGTGCTAAGGGGTATCTAGAGAGTGGGATAGGTTTAATAACTACCCTAACCCTAACGCGTACCCTAACCCTAACCCCTACCCTAACCCTAACACGTACCCTAATACTAACCTGTACCCTAAACCGAGCCCTAACCCTAACACTAACCCTAACCCTAACCCATACCCTACGCCGTACCCGCACCCCTCCCCGAACCCGTACCCTAAGCCATACCCTAAACCTAACCCTAAGCCTAACCCTAACCCTAGGCTACCCTTGACTGCTTCTGCCTCCAATTGATTTCCTAAGCAGTAGTGTTTTAAGGAACAGCTTAAAAAGAGAATCCTAATGTGATTTCTTTATAATGGGTGTGTTCCTTATCTTATCCTAGTGTCTAAACACTTCTCCATGGCTGGACCCCCAAATAATATTCCTTTACGTGCTAAGGGGGAGCTAGAGAGTGTTATAGGTTTACTAACGACCCTAACCCTAATGCGTACCCTAACCCTAACCCCTACCCTAAACCTACCACGTACCCTAATCCTAACCGTACCCTAAACCGAGCCCTAACCCTAACACAAACCCTAACCCTAACCCTAACCCATACCCTACGCCGTACCCGAAACCCTCCCCGAACCCGTACCCTAAGCCGTACCCTAAGCCTCACCCTAAGCCTAACCCTAACCCTAGGCTACCCTTGACTGCTTCTGCCTCCAATAGATTTCCTAAGCACTAGTGTTTTAAGGAAGAGCTGAAAAAGAGAATCCTAATGTGATTTCTTTATAATGGGTGTGTTCCTTATCTTATCCTAGTGTCTAAACTCTTCTCCATGGCTGGACCCCCAAATAATATTCCTTTACGTGCTAAGGGGTATCTAGAGAGTGGGATAGGTTTAACAACTACCCTAACCCTAACGCGTACCCTAAACCTAACCCCTACCCTAACCCTAACACGTACCCTAATCCTAACCCGTACCCTAAACCGAGCCCTAACCCTAACACTAACCCTAACCCTAACCCTAACCCATACCGTAGGCCGTACCCGCACCCCTCCCCGAACCCGTACCCTAAGCCGTACCCTAAGCCGAACCCTAAGCCTAACCCTAACCCTAGGCTACCCTTGACTGCTTCTGCCTCCAATTGATTTCCTAAGCACTAGTGTTTTAAGGAACAGCTTAAAAAGAGAATCCTAATGTGATTTCTTTATAATGGGTGTGTTCCTTATCTTATCCTAGTGTCTAAACTCTTCTCCATGGCTGCACCCCCAAATAATATTGCCTTACGTGCTAAGGGGTATCTAGAGAGTGGGATAGGTTTAATAACTACCCTAAACCTAATGCGTACTCTAACCCTAACCCCTACCCTAACACTAACACGTACCCTAATCCTAACCCGTACCCTAAACCGAGCCCTAACCCTAACACTAACACTAACCCTAACCCTAACCCATACCCTACGCCGTACCTGAACCCCTCCCCAAACCCGTACCCTAAGCCGTACCCTAAGCCTAACCCTAAGCCTAACACTAACCCTAGGCTACCCTTGACTGCTTCTGCCTCCAATAGATTTCCTAAGCACTAGTGTTTTAAGCAACAGCTTAAAAAGAGAATCCTAATGTGATTTCTTTATAATGGGTGTGTTCCTTATCTTATCCTAGTGTCTAAATTCTTCTCCATGGCTGGAACCCCAAATAATATTCCTTTACGTGCTAAGGGGTATCTAGAGAGTGGGATAGGTTTACTAACTACCCTAACCCTAACGCGTACCCTAACCCTAACCCCTACCCTAAACCTAACACGTACCCTAATCCTAACCGTACCCTAAACCGAGCCCTAACCCTAACACTAACACTAACCCTAACCCTAACCCATACCCTACGCCGTACCCGAAACCCTCCCCGAACCCGTACCCTAAGCCGTACCCTAAGCCTAACCCTAAGCCTAACCCTAACCCTAGGCTACCCTTGACTGCTTCTGCCTCCAATAGATTTCCTAAGCACTAGTGTTTTAACGAACAGCTTAAAAAGAGAATCCTAATGTGATTTCTTTATAATGGGTGTGTTCCTTATCTTATCCTAGTGTCTAAACTCTTCTCCATGGCTGGACCCTCAAATAATATTCCTTTACGTGCTAAGGGGTATCTAGAGAGTGGGATAGGTTTAATAACTACCCTAACCCTAACGCGTACCCTAACCCTAACCCCTACCCTAACCCTAACACGTACCCTAATCCTAACCCGTACCCTAAACCGAGCCCTAACCCTAACACTAACCCTAACCCTAACCCTAACCCATACCCTACGCCGTACCCGAAACCCTCCCCGAACCCGTACCCTAAGCCGTACCCTAAGCCTAACCCTAAGCCTAACCCTAACCCTAGGCTACCCTTGACTGCTTCTGCCTCCAATAGATTTCCTAAGCACTAGTGTTTTAAGGAACAGCTTAAAAAGAGAATCCTAATGTGATTTCTTTATAATGGGTGTGTTCCTTATCTTATCCTAGTGTCTAAACTCTTCTCCATGGCTGGACCCTCAAATAATATTCCTTTACGTGCTAAGGGGTATCTAGAGAGTGGGATAGGTTTAATAACTACCCTAACCCTAACGCGTACCCTAATCCTAACCCCTACCCTAACCCTAACACGTACCCTAATACTAACCTGTACCCTAAACCGAGCCCTAACCCTAACACTAACCCTAACCCTAACCCTAACCCATACCCTACGCCGTACCCGCACCCCTCCCCGAACCCGTACCCTAAGCCGTACCCTAAGCCTAACCCTAAGCCTAACCCTAACCCTAGGCTACCCTTGACTGCTTCTGCCTCCAATAGATTTCCTAAGCACTAGTGTTTTAAGGAACAGCTTAAAAAGAGAATCCTAATGTGATTTCTTTATAATGGGTGTGTTCCTTATCTTATCCTAGTGTCTAAACTCTTCTCCATGGCTGGACCCCCAAATAATATTCCTTTACGTGCTAAGGGGTATCTAGAGAGTGGGATAGGTTTAATAACTAACCTAACCCTAACGCATACCCTAACCCTAACCCCTACCCTAACCCTAACACGTACCCTAATCCTAACCCGTACCCTAAACCGAGCCCTAACCCTAACACTAACCCTAACCCTAACCCTAACCCATACCCTACGCCGTACCCGAACCCCTCCCCGAACCCATTCCCCAAGCCGTACCCTAAACCTAACCCTAAGCCTAACCCTAACCCTAGGCTACCCTTGACTGCTTCTGCCTCCAATAGATTTCCTAAGCACTAGTGTTTTAAGGAACAGCTTAAAAAGAGAATCCTAATGTGATTTCTTTATAATGGGTGTGTTCCTTATCTTATCCTAGTGTCTAAACTCTTCTCCATGGCTGCACCCCCAAATAATATTTCCTTACGTGCTAAGGGGTATCTAGAGAGTGGGATAGGTTTAATAACTACCCTAACCCTAATGCGTACTCTAACCCTAACCCCTAACCTAACACTAACACGTACCCTAATCCTAACCCGTACCCTAAACCGAGCCCTAACCCTAACACTAACACTAACCCTAACCCTAACCCATACCCTACGCCGTACCTGAACCCCTCCCCAAACCCGTACCGTAAGCCGTACCCTAAGCCTAACCCTAAGCCTAACACTAACCCTAGGCTACCCTTGACTGCTTCTGCCTCCAATAGATTTCCTAAGCACTAGTGTTTTAAGCAACAGCTTAAAAAGAGAATCCTAATGTGATTTCTTTATAATGGGTGTGTTCCTTATCTTATCCTAGTGTCTAAATTCTTCTCCATGGCTGGAACCCCAAATAATATTCCTTTACGTGCTAAGGGGTATCTAGAGAGTGGGATAGGTTTACTAACTACCCTAACCCTAACGCGTACCCTAACCCTAACCCCTACCCTAAACCTAACACGTACCCTAATCCTAACCGTACCCTAAACCGAGCCCTAACCCTAACACTAACCCTAACCCTAACCCTAACCCATACCCTACGCCGTACCTGCACCCCTCCCCGAACCCGTAACCTAAGCCGTACCCTAAGCCTAACCCTAAGCCTAACCCTAACCCTAGGCTACCCTTGACTGCTTCTGCCTCCAATAGATTTCCTAAGCACTAGTGTTTTAAGGAACAGCTTAAAAAGAGAATCCTAATGTGATTTCTTTATAATGGGTGTGTTCCTTATCTTATCCTAGTGTCTAAACTCTTCTCCATGGCTGCACCCCCAAATAATATTCCCTTACGTGCTAAGGGGTATCTAGAGAGTGGGATAGGTTTAATAACTACCCTAACCCTAACGCGTACCCTAACCCTAACCCCTACCCTAACCCTAACACGTACCCTAATCCTAACCTGTACCCTAAACCGAGGCCTAACCCTAACACTAACCCTAACCCTAACCCTAACCCATACCCTACGCCGTACCCGAAACCCTCCCCGAACCCGTACCCTAAGCCGTACCCTAAGCCTAACCCTAAGCCTAACCCTAACCCTAGGCTACCCTTGACTGCTTCTGCCTCCAATAGATTTCCTAAGCACTAGTGTTTTAAGGAAGAGCTGAAAAAGAGAATCCTAATGTTATTTCTTTATAATGGGTGTGTTCCTTATCTTATCCTAGTGTCTAAACTCTTCTCCATGGCTGGACCCCCAAATAATATTCCTTTACGTGCTAAGGGGTATCTAGAGAGTGGGATAGGTTTAACAACTACCCTAACCCTAACGCGTACCCTAAACCTAACCCCTACCCTAACCCTAACACGTACCCTAATCCTAACCCGTACCCTAAGCCGAGCCCTAACCCTAACACTAACCCTAACCCTAACCCTAACCCATACCGTAGGCCGTACCCGCACCCCTCCCCGAACCCGTACCCTAAGCCGTACCCTAAGCCGAACCCTAAGCCTAACCCTAACCCTAGGCTACCCTTGACTGCTTCTGCCTCCAATTGATTTCCTAAGCACTAGTGTTTTAAGGAACAGCTTAAAAAGAGAATCCTAATGTGATTTCTTTATAATGGGTGTGTTCCTTATCTTATCCTAGTGTCTAAACTCTTCTCCATGGCTGCACCCCCAAATAATATTGCCTTACGTGCTAAGGGGTATCTAGAGAGTGGGATAGGTTTAATAACTACCCTAAACCTAATGCGTACTCTAACCCTAACCCCTACCCTAACACTAACACGTACCCTAATCCTAACCCGTACCCTAAACCGAGCCCTAACCCTAACACTAACACTAACCCTAACCCTAACCCTAACCCATACCCTACGCCGTACCCGCACCCCTCCCCGAACCCGTACCCTAAGCCGTACCCTAAGCCTAACCCTAAGCCTAACCCTAACCCTAGGCTACCCTTGACTGCTTCTGCCTCCAATAGATTTCCTAAGCACTAGTGTTTTAAGGAACAGCTTAAAAAGAGAATCCTAATGTGATTTCTTTATAATGGGTGTGTTCCTTATCTTATCCTAGTGTCTAAACTCTTCTCCATGGCTGGACCCCCAAATAATATTCCTTTACGTGCTAAGGGGTATCTAGAGAGTGGGATAGGTTTAATAACTACCCTAACCCTAACGCATACCCTAACCCTAACCCTAACACGTACCCTAATCCTAACCCGTACCCTAAACCGAGCCCTAACCCTAACACTAACCCTAACCCTAACCCTAACCCATACCCTACGCCGTACCCGAACCCCTCCCCGAACCCATTCCCCAAGCCGTACCCTATGCCTAACCCTAAGCCTAACCCTAACCCTAGGCTACCCTTGACTGCTTCTGCCTCCAGTAGATTTCCTAAGCACTACTGTTTTAAGGAACAGCTTAAAAAGAGAATCCTAATGTGATTTCTTTATAATGGGTGTGTTCCTTATCTTATCCTAGTGTCTAAACTCTTCTCCATGACTGCACCCCCAAATAATATTCCCTTACGTGCTAAGGGGTATCTAGAGAGTGGGATAGGTTTAATAACTACCCTAACCCTAACGCGTACCCTAACCCTAACCCCTACCCTAACCCTAACACGTACCCTAATCCTAACCTGTACCCTAAACCGAGGCCTAAGCCTAACACTAACCCTAACCCTAACCCTAACCCATACCCTACGCCGAACCCGCACACCTCCCCGAACCCGTACCCTAAGCCATACCCTAAACCTAACCCTAAGCCTAACCCTAACCCTAGGCTACCCTTGACTGCTTCTGCCTCCAATTGATTTCCTAAGCAGTAGTGTTTTAAGGAACAGCTTAAAAAGAGAATCCTAATGTGATTTCTTTATAATGGGTGTGTTCCTTATCTTATCCTAGTGTCTAAACTCTTCTCCATGGCTGGACCCCCAAATAATATTCCTTTACGTGCTAAGGGGGAGCTAGAGAGTGGGATAGGTTTACTAACTACCCTAGCCCTAACGCGTAACCTAACCCTAACCCCTACCCTAACACTAACACGTACCCTAATCCTAACCCGTACCCTAAACCGAGCCCTAACCCTAACACTAACCCAAACCCTAAACCTAACCCATACCCTACGCCGTACCCGAAACCCTCCCCGAACCCGTACCCTAAGCCGTACCCTAAGCCTAACCCTAAGCCTAACCCTAACCCTAGGCTACCCTTGACTGCTTCTGCCTCCAATAGATTTCCTAAGCACTAGTGTTTTAACGAACAGCTTAAAAAGAGAATCCTAATGTGATTTCTTTATAATGGGTGTGTTCCTTATCTTATCCTAGTGTAGAAACTCTTCTCCATGGCTGGACCCTCAAATAATATTCCTTTACGTGCTAAGGGGTATCTAGAGAGTGGGATAGGTTTAATAACTACCCTAACCCTAACGCGTACCCTAACCCTAACCCCTACCCTAACCCTAACACGTACCCTAATCCTAACCCGTACCCTAAACCGAGCCCTAACCCTAACACTAACCCTAACCCTAACCCTAACCCATACCCTACGCCGTACCCGAAACCCTCCCCGAACCGGTACCCTAAGCCGTACCCTAAGCCTAACCCGAAGCCTAACCCTAACCCTAGGCTACCCTTGACTGCTTCTGCCTCCAATAGATTTCCTAAGCACTAGTGTTTTAAGGAACAGCTTAAAAAGAGAATCCTAATGTGATTTCTTTATAATGGGTGTGTTCCTTATCTTATCCTAGTGTCTAAACTCTTCTCCATGGCTGGACCCCCAAATAATATTCCTTTACGTGCTAAGGGGTATCTAGAGAGTGGGATAGGTTTAATAACTACCCTAACCCTAACGCATACCCTAACCCTAACCCCTACCCTAACCCTAACACGTACCCTAATCCTAACCCGTACCCTAAACCGAGCCCTAACCCTAACACTAACCCTAACCCTAACCCTAACCCATACCCTACGCCGTACCCGAACCCCTCCCCGAACCCATTCCCCAAGCCGTACCCTAAACCTAACCCTAAGCCTAACCCTAACCCTAGGCTACCCTTGACTGCTTCTGCCTCCAATAGATTTCCTAAGCACTAGTGTTTTAAGGAACAGCTTAAAAAGAGAATCCTAATGTGATTTCTTTATAATGGGTGTGTTCCTTATCTTATCCTAGTGTCTAAACTCTTCTCCATGGCTGCACCCCCAAATAATATTTCCTTACGTGCTAAGGGGGAGCTAGAGAGTGGGATAGGTTTAATAACTACCCTAACCCTAATGCGTACTCTAACCCTAACCCCTAACCTAACACTAACACGTACCCTAATCCTAACCCGTACCCTAAACCGAGCCCTAACCCTAACACTAACACTAACCCTAACCCTAACCCATACCCTACGCCGTATCTGAACCCCTCCCCAAACCCGTACCGTAAGCCGTACCCTAAGCCTAACCCTAAGCCTAACACTAACCCTAGGCTACCCTTGACTGCTTCTGCCTCCAATAGATTTCCTAAGCACTAGTGTTTTAAGCAACAGCTTAAAAAGAGAATCCTAATGTGATTTCTTTATAATGGGTGTGTTCCTTATCTTATCCTAGTGTCTAAATTCTTCTCCATGGCTGGAACCCCAAATAATATTTCTTTACGTGCTAAGGGGTATCTAGAGAGTGGGATAGGTTTACTAACTACCCTAACCCTAACGCGTACACTAACCCTAACCCCTACCCTAAACCTAACACGTACCCTAATCCTAACCGTACCCTAAACCGAGCCCTAACCCTAACACTAACCCTAACCCTAACCGTAACCCATACCCTACGCCGTACCCGCACCCCTCCCCGAACCCGTACCCTAAGCCGTACCCTAAGCCTAACCCTAAGCCTAACCCTAACCCTAGGCTACCCTTGACTGCTTCTGCCTCCAATAGATTTCCTAAGCACTAGTGTTTTAAGGAACAGCTTAAAAAGAGAATCCTAATGTGATTTCTTTATAATGGGTGTGTTCCTTATCTTATCCTAGTGTCTAAACTCTTCTCCATGGCTGGACCCCCAAATAATATTCCTTTACGTGCTAAGGGGTATCTAGAGAGTGGGATAGGTTTAATAACTACCCTAACCCTAACGCATACCCTAACCCTAACCCCTACCCTAACCCTAACACGTACCCTAATCCTAACCCGTACCCTAAACCGAGCCCTAACCCTAACACTAACCCTAACCCTAACCCTAACCCATACCCTACGCCGTACCCGAACCCCTCCCCGAACCCATTCCCCAAGCCGTACCCTAAACCTAACCCTAAGCCTAACCCTAACCCTAGGCTACCCTTGACTGCTTCTGCCTCCAATAGATTTCCTAAGCACTAGTGTTTTAAGGAACAGCTTAAAAAGAGAATCCTAATGTGATTTCTTTATAATGGGTGTGTTCCTTATCTTATCCTAGTGTCTAAACTCTTCTCCATGGCTGCACCCCCAAATAATATTTCCTTACGTGCTAAGGGGTATCTAGAGAGTGGGATAGGTTTAATAACTACCCTAACCCTAATGCGTACTCTAACCCTAACCCCTAACCTAACACTAACACGTACCCTAATCCTAACCCGTACCCTAAACCGAGCCCTAACCCTAACACTAACACTAACCCTAACCCTAACCCATACCCTACGCCGTACCTGAACCCCTCCCCAAACCCGTACCCTAAGCCGTACCCTAAGCCTAACCCTAAGCCTAACACTAACCCTAGGCTACCCTTGACTGCTTCTGCCTCCAATAGATTTCCTAAGCACTAGTGTTTTAAGCAACAGCTTAAAAAGAGAATCCTAATGTGATTTCTTTATAATGGGTGTGTTCCTTATCTTATCCTAGTGTCTAAATTCTTCTCCATGGCTGGAACCCCAAATAATATTCCTTTACGTGCTAAGGGGTATCTAGAGAGTGGGATAGGTTTACTAACTACCCTAACCCTAACGCGTACCCTAACCCTAACCCCTACCCTAAACCTAACACGTACCCTAATCCTAACCGTACCCTAAACCGAGCCCTAACCCTAACACTAACCCTAACCCTAACCCTAACCCATACCCTACGCCGTACCCGCACCCCTCCCCGAACCCGTAACCTAAGCCGTACCCTAAGCCTAACCCTAAGCCTAACCCTAACCCTAGGCTACCCTTGACTGCTTCTGCCTCCAGTAGATTTCCTAAGCACTACTGTTTTAAGGAACAGCTTAAAAAGAGAATCCTAAAGTGATTTCTTTATAATGGGTGTGTTCCTTATCTTATCCTAGTGTCTAAACTCTTCTCCATGGCTGCACCCCCAAATAATATTCCCTTACGTGCTAAGGGGTAACTAGAGAGTGGGATAGGTTTAATAACTACCCTAACCCTAACGCGTACCCTAACCCTAACCCCTACCCTAACCCTAACACGTACCGTAATCCTAACCTGTACCCTAAACCGAGGCCTAACCCTAACACTAACCCTAACCCATACCCTACGCCGTACCCGCACACCTCCCCGAACCCGTACCCTAAGCCATACCCTAAACCTAACCCTAAGCCTAACCCTAACCCTAGGCTACCCTTGACTGCTTCTGCCTCCAATTGATTTCCTAAGCAGTAGTGTTTTAAGGAACAGCTTAAAAAGAGAATCCTAATGTGATTTCTTTATAATGGGTGTGTTCCTTATCTTATCCTAGTGTCTAAACTCTTCTCCATGGCTGGACCCCCAAATAATATTCCTTTACGTGCTAAGGGGGAGCTAGAGAGTGGGATAGGTTTACTAACTACCCTAGCCCTAACGCGTAACCTAACCCTAACCCCTACCCTAACCCTAACACGTACCCTAATCCTAACCCGTACCCTAAACCGAGCCCTAACCCTAACACTAACCCAAACCCTAACCCTAACCCATACCCTACGCCGTACACGAACACCTCCCCGAACCCATACCCCAAGCCGTACCCTAACCCTAACCCTAAGCCTAACCCTAACCCTAGGCTACCCTTGACTGCTTCTGCCTCCAATAGATTTCCTAAGCACTAGTGTTTTAAGGAACAGCTTAAAAAGAGAATCCTAAAGTGATTTCTTTATAATGGGTGTGTTCCTTATCTTATCCTAGTGTCTAAACTCTTCTCCATGGCTGGACCCCCAAATAATATTCCTTTACGTGCTAAGGGGTATCTAGAGAGTGGGATAGGTTTAATAACTACCCTAACCCTAACGCGTACCCTAACCCTAACCCCTACCCTAACCCTAACACGTACCCTAATCCTAACCCGTACCCTAAACCGAGCCCTAACCCTAACACTAACCCTAACCCTAACCCTAACCCATACCCTACGCCGTACCCGAAACCCTCCCCGAACCCGTACCCTAAGCCGTACCCTAAGCCTAACCCTAAGCCTAACCCTAACCCTAGGCTACCCTTGACTGCTTCTGCCTCCAATAGATTTCCTAAGCACTAGTGTTTTAAGGAAGAGCTGAAAAAGAGAATCCTAATGTTATTTCTTTATAATGGGTGTGTTCCTTATCTTATCCTAGTGTCTAAACTCTTCTCCATGGCTGCACCCCCAAATAATATTTCCTTACGTGCTAAGGGGTATCTAGAGAGTGGGATAGGTTTAATAACTACCCTAACCCTAATGCGTACTCTAACCCTAACCCCTAACCTAACACTAACACGTACCCTAATCCTAACCCGTAACCTAAACCGAGCCCTAACCCTAACACTAACACTAACCCTAACCCTAACCCATACCCTACGCCGTACCTGAACCCCTCCCCAAACCCGTACCCTAAGCCGTACCCTAAGCCTAACCCTAAGCCTAACACTAACCCTAGGCTACCCTTGACTGCTTCTGCCTCCAATAGATTTCCTAAGCACTAGTGTTTTAAGCAACAGCTTAAAAAGAGAATCCTAATGTGATTTCTTTATAATGGGTGTGTTCCTTATCTTATCCTAGTGTCTAAATTCTTCTCCATGGCTGGAACCCCAAATAATATTCCTTTACGTGCTAAGGGGTATCTAGAGAGTGGGATAGGTTTACTAACTACCCTAACCCTAACGCGTACCCTAACCCTAACCCCTACCCTAAACCTAACACGTACCCTAATCCTAACCGTACCCTAAACCGAGCCCTAACCCTAACACTAACCCTAACCCTAACCCTAACCCATACCCTACGCCGTACCCGCACCCCTCCCCGAACCCGTAACCTAAGCCGTACCCTAAGCCTAACCCTAAGCCTAACCCTAACCCTAGGCTACCCTTGACTGCTTCTGCCTCCAGTAGATTTCCTAAGCACTACTGTTTTAAGGAACAGCTTAAAAAGAGAATCCTAAAGTGATTTCTTTATAATGGGTGTGTTCCTTATCTTATCCTAGTGTCTAAACTCTTCTCCATGGCTGCACCCCCAAATAATATTCCCTTACGTGCTAAGGGGTAACTAGAGAGTGGGATAGGTTTAATAACTACCCTAACCCTAACGCGTACCCTAACCCTAACCCCTACCCTAACCCTAACACGTACCGTAATCCTAACCTGTACCCTAAACCGAGGCCTAACCCTAACACTAACCCTAACCCATACCCTACGCCGTACCCGCACACCTCCCCGAACCCGTACCCTAAGCCATACCCTAAACCTAACCCTAAGCCTAACCCTAACCCTAGGCTACCCTTGACTGCTTCTGCCTCCAATTGATTTCCTAAGCAGTAGTGTTTTAAGGAACAGCTTAAAAAGAGAATCCTAATGTGATTTCTTTATAATGGGTGTGTTCCTTATCTTATCCTAGTGTCTAAACTCTTCTCCATGGCTGGACCCCCAAATAATATTCCTTTACGTGCTAAGGGGGAGCTAGAGAGTGGGATAGGTTTACTAACTACCCTAGCCCTAACGCGTAACCTAACCCTAACCCCTACCCTAACCCTAACACGTACCCTAATCCTAACCCGTACCCTAAACCGAGCCCTAACCCTAACACTAACCCAAACCCTAACCCTAACCCATACCCTACGCCGTACACGAACACCTCCCCGAACCCATACCCCAAGCCGTACCCTAACCCTAACCCTAAGCCTAACCCTAACCCTAGGCTACCCTTGACTGCTTCTGCCTCCAATAGATTTCCTAAGCACTAGTGTTTTAAGGAACAGCTTAAAAAGAGAATCCTAACGTGATTTCTTTATAATGGGTGTGTTCCTTATCTTATCCTAGTGTCTAAACTCTTCTCCATGGCTGGACCCCCAAATAATATTCCTTTACGTGCTAAGGGGTATCTAGAGAGTGGGATAGGTTTAATAACTACCCTAACCCTAACGCGTACCCTAACCCTAACCCCTACCCTAACCCTAACACGTACCCTAATCCTAACCCGTACCCTAAACCGAGCCCTAACCCTAACACTAACCCTAACCCTAACCCTAACCCATACCCTACGCCGTACCCGAAACCCTCCCCGAACCCGTACCCTAAGCCGTACCCTAAGCCTAACCCTAAGCCTAACCCTAACCCTAGGCTACCCTTGACTGCTTCTGCCTCCAATAGATTTCCTAAGCACTAGTGTTTTAAGGAAGAGCTGAAAAAGAGAATCCTAATGTTATTTCTTTATAATGGGTGTGTTCCTTATCTTATCCTAGTGTCTAAACTCTTCTCCATGGCTGGACCCTCAAATAATATTCCTTTACGTGCTAAGGGGTATCTAGAGAGTGGGATAGGTTTAATAACTACCCTAACCCTAACGCGTACCCTAACCCTAACCCCTACCCTAACCCTAACACGTACCCTAATCCTAACCCGTACCCTAAACCGAGCCCTAACCCTAACACTAACCCTAACCCTAACCCTAACCCATACCCTACGCCGTACCCGAAACCCTCCCCGAACCGGTACCCTAAGCCGTACCCTAAGCCTAACCCGAAGCCTAACCCTAACCCTAGGCTACCCTTGACTGCTTCTGCCTCCAATAGATTTCCTAAGCACTAGTGTTTTAAGGAACAGCTTAAAAAGAGAATCCTAATGTGATTTCTTTATAATGGGTGTGTTCCTTATCTTATCCTAGTGTCTAAACTCTTCTCCATGGCTGGACCCCCAAATAATATTCCTTTACGTGCTAAGGGGTATCTAGAGAGTGGGATAGGTTTAATAACTACCCTAACCCTAACGCATACCCTAACCCTAACCCCTACCCTAACCCTAACACGTACCCTAATCCTAACCCGTACCCTAAACCGAGCCCTAACCCTAACACTAACCCTAACCCTAACCCTAACCCATACCCTACGCCGTACCCGAACCCCTCCCCGAACCCATTCCCCAAGCCGTACCCTAAACCTAACCCTAAGCCTAACCCTAACCCTAGGCTACCCTTGACTGCTTCTGCCTCCAATAGATTTCCTAAGCACTAGTGTTTTAAGGAACAGCTTAAAAAGAGAATCCTAATGTGATTTCTTTATAATGGGTGTGTTCCTTATCTTATCCTAGTGTCTAAACTCTTCTCCATGGCTGCACCCCCAAATAATATTTCCTTACGTGCTAAGGGGGAGCTAGAGAGTGGGATAGGTTTAATAACTACCCTAACCCTAATGCGTACTCTAACCCTAACCCCTAACCTAACACTAACACGTACCCTAATCCTAACCCGTACCCTAAACCGAGCCCTAACCCTAACACTAACACTAACCCTAACCCTAACCCATACCCTACGCCGTACCTGAACCCCTCCCCAAACCCGTACCGTAAGCCGTACCCTAAGCCTAACCCTAAGCCTAACACTAACCCTAGGCTACCCTTGACTGCTTCTGCCTCCAATAGATTTCCTAAGCACTAGTGTTTTAAGCAACAGCTTAAAAAGAGAATCCTAATGTGATTTCTTTATAATGGGTGTGTTCCTTATCTTATCCTAGTGTCTAAATTCTTCTCCATGGCTGGAACCCCAAATAATATTTCTTTACGTGCTAAGGGGTATCTAGAGAGTGGGATAGGTTTACTAACTACCCTAACCCTAACGCGTACACTAACCCTAACCCCTACCCTAAACCTAACACGTACCCTAATCCTAACCGTACCCTAAACCGAGCCCTAACCCTAACACTAACCCTAACCCTAACCCTAACCCATACCCTACGCCGTACCCGCACCCCTCCCCGAACCCGTACCCTAAGCCGTACCCTAAGCCTAACCCTAAGCCTAACCCTAACCCTAGGCTACCCTTGACTGCTTCTGCCTCCAATAGATTTCCTAAGCACTAGTGTTTTAAGGAACAGCTTAAAAAGAGAATCCTAATGTGATTTCTTTATAATGGGTGTGTTCCTTATCTTATCCTAGTGTCTAAACTCTTCTCCATGGCTGGACCCCCAAATAATATTCCTTTACGTGCTAAGGGGTATCTAGAGAGTGGGATAGGTTTAATAACTACCCTAACCCTAACGCATACCCTAACCCTAACCCCTACCCTAACCCTAACACGTACCCTAATCCTAACCCGTACCCTAAACCGAGCCCTAACCCTAACACTAACCCTAACCCTAACCCTAACCCATACCCTACGCCGTACCCGAACCCCTCCCCGAACCCATTCCCCAAGCCGTACCCTAAACCTAACCCTAAGCCTAACCCTAACCCTAGGCTACCCTTGACTGCTTCTGCCTCCAATAGATTTCCTAAGCACTAGTGTTTTAAGGAACAGCTTAAAAAGAGAATCCTAATGTGATTTCTTTATAATGGGTGTGTTCCTTATCTTATCCTAGTGTCTAAATTCTTCTCCATGGCTGGAACCCCAAATAATATTCCTTTACGTGCTAAGGGGTATCTAGAGAGTGGGATAGGTTTACTAACTACCCTAACCCTAACGCGTACCCTAACCCTAACCCCTACCCTAAACCTAACACGTACCCTAATCCTAACCGTACCCTAAACCGAGCCCTAACCCTAACACTAACCCTAACCCTAACCCTAACCCATACCCTACGCCGTACCCGCACCCCTCCCCGAACCCGTAACCTAAGCCGTACCCTAAGCCTAACCCTAAGCCTAACCCTAACCCTAGGCTACCCTTGACTGCTTCTGCCTCCAGTAGATTTCCTAAGCACTACTGTTTTAAGGAACAGCTTAAAAAGAGAATCCTAATGTGATTTCTTTATAATGGGTGTGTTCCTTATCTTATCCTAGTGTCTAAACTCTTCTCCATGGCTGCACCCCCAAATAATATTCCCTTACGTGCTAAGGGGTATCTAGAGAGTGGGATAGGTTTAATAACTACCCTAACCCTAACGCGTACCCTAACCCTAACCCCTACCCTAACCCTAACACGTACCGTAATCCTAACCTGTACCCTAAACCGAGGCCTAACCCTAACACTAACCCTAACCCTAACCCTAACCCATACCCTACGCCGTACCCGCACACCTCCCCGAACCCGTACCCTAAGCCATACCCTAAACCTAACCCTAAGCCTAACCCTAACCCTAGGCTACCCTTGACTGCTTCTGCCTCCAATTGATTTCCTAAGCAGTAGTGTTTTAAGGAACAGCTTAAAAAGAGAATCCTAATGTGATTTCTTTATAATGGGTGTGTTCCTTATCTTATCCTAGTGTCTAAACTCTTCTCCATGGCTGGACCCCCAAATAATATTCCTTTACGTGCTAAGGGGGAGCTAGAGAGTGGGATAGGTTTACTAACTACCCTAGCCCTAACGCGTAACCTAACCCTAACCCCTACCCTAACCCTAACACGTACCCTAATCCTAACCCGTACCCTAAACCGAGCCCTAACCCTAACACTAACCCAAACCCTAACCCTAACCCATACCCTACGCCGTACACGAACACCTCCCCGAACCCATACCCCAAGCCGTACCCTAACCCTAACCCTAAGCCTAACCCTAACCCTAGGCTACCCTTGACTGCTTCTGCCTCCAATAGATTTCCTAAGCACTAGTGTTTTAAGGAACAGCTTAAAAAGAGAATCCTAAAGTGATTTCTTTATAATGGGTGTGTTCCTTATCTTATCCTAGTGTCTAAACTCTTCTCCATGGCTGGACCCCCAAATAATATTCCTTTACGTGCTAAGGGGTATCTAGAGAGTGGGATAGGTTTAATAACTACCCTAACCCTAACGCGTACCCTAACCCTAACCCCTACCCTAACCCTAACACGTACCCTAATCCTAACCCGTACCCTAAACCGAGCCCTAACCCTAACACTAACCCTAACCCTAACCCTAACCCATACCCTACGCCGTACCCGAAACCCTCCCCGAACCCGTACCCTAAGCCGTACCCTAAGCCTAACCCTAAGCCTAACCCTAACCCTAGGCTACCCTTGACTGCTTCTGCCTCCAATAGATTTCCTAAGCACTAGTGTTTTAAGGAAGAGCTGAAAAAGAGAATCCTAATGTTATTTCTTTATAATGGGTGTGTTCCTTATCTTATCCTAGTGTCTAAACTCTTCTCCATGGCTGGACCCCCAAATAATATTCCTTTACGTGCTAAGGGGTATCTAGAGAGTGGGATAGGTTTAACAACTACCCTAACCCTAACGCGTACCCTAAACCTAACCCCTACCCTAACCCTAACACGTACCCTAATCCTAACCCGTACCCTAAGCCGAGCCCTAACCCTAACACTAACCCTAACCCTAACCCTAACCCATACCGTAGGCCGTACCCGCACCCCTCCCCGAACCCGTACCCTAAGCCGTACCCTAAGCCTAACCCTAAGCCTAACCCTAACCCTAGGCTACCCTTGACTGCTTCTGCCTCCAATAGATTTCCTAAGCACTAGTGTTTTAACGAACAGCTTAAAAAGAGAATCCTAATGTGATTTCTTTATAATGGGTGTGTTCCTTATCTTATCCTAGTGTAGAAACTCTTCTCCATGGCTGGACCCTCAAATAATATTCCTTTACGTGCTAAGGGGTATCTAGAGAGTGGGATAGGTTTAATAACTACCCTAACCCTAACGCGTACCCTAACCCTAACCCCTACCCTAACCCTAACACGTACCCTAATCCTAACCCGTACCCTAAACCGAGCCCTAACCCTAACACTAACCCTAACCCTAACCCTAACCCATACCCTACGCCGTACCCGAAACCCTCCCCGAACCGGTACCCTAAGCCGTACCCTAAGCCTAACCCGAAGCCTAACCCTAACCCTAGGCTACCCTTGACTGCTTCTGCCTCCAATAGATTTCCTAAGCACTAGTGTTTTAAGGAACAGCTTAAAAAGAGAATCCTAATGTGATTTCTTTATAATGGGTGTGTTCCTTATCTTATCCTAGTGTCTAAACTCTTCTCCATGGCTGGACCCCCAAATAATATTCCTTTACGTGCTAAGGGGTATCTAGAGAGTGGGATAGGTTTAATAACTACCCTAACCCTAACGCATACCCTAACCCTAACCCCTACCCTAACCCTAACACGTACCCTAATCCTAACCCGTACCCTAAACCGAGCCCTAACCCTAACACTAACCCTAACCCTAACCCTAACCCATACCCTACGCCGTACCCGAACCCCTCCCCGAACCCATTCCCCAAGCCGTACCCTAAACCTAACCCTAAGCCTAACCCTAACCCTAGGCTACCCTTGACTGCTTCTGCCTCCAATAGATTTCCTAAGCACTAGTGTTTTAAGGAACAGCTTAAAAAGAGAATCCTAATGTGATTTCTTTATAATGGGTGTGTTCCTTATCTTATCCTAGTGTCTAAACTCTTCTCCATGGCTGCACCCCCAAATAATATTTCCTTACGTGCTAAGGGGGAGCTAGAGAGTGGGATAGGTTTAATAACTACCCTAACCCTAATGCGTACTCTAACCCTAACCCCTAACCTAACACTAACACGTACCCTAATCCTAACCCGTACCCTAAACCGAGCCCTAACCCTAACACTAACACTAACCCTAACCCTAACCCATACCCTACGCCGTACCTGAACCCCTCCCCAAACCCGTACCGTAAGCCGTACCCTAAGCCTAACCCTAAGCCTAACACTAACCCTAGGCTACCCTTGACTGCTTCTGCCTCCAATAGATTTCCTAAGCACTAGTGTTTTAAGCAACAGCTTAAAAAGAGAATCCTAATGTGATTTCTTTATAATGGGTGTGTTCCTTATCTTATCCTAGTGTCTAAATTCTTCTCCATGGCTGGAACCCCAAATAATATTTCTTTACGTGCTAAGGGGTATCTAGAGAGTGGGATAGGTTTACTAACTACCCTAACCCTAACGCGTACACTAACCCTAACCCCTACCCTAAACCTAACACGTACCCTAATCCTAACCGTACCCTAAACCGAGCCCTAACCCTAACACTAACCCTAACCCTAACCCTAACCCATACCCTACGCCGTACCCGCACCCCTCCCCGAACCCGTACCCTAAGCCGTACCCTAAGCCTAACCCTAAGCCTAACCCTAACCCTAGGCTACCCTTGACTGCTTCTGCCTCCAATAGATTTCCTAAGCACTAGTGTTTTAAGGAACAGCTTAAAAAGAGAATCCTAATGTGATTTCTTTATAATGGGTGTGTTCCTTATCTTATCCTAGTGTCTAAACTCTTCTCCATGGCTGGACCCCCAAATAATATTCCTTTACGTGCTAAGGGGTATCTAGAGAGTGGGATAGGTTTAATAACTACCCTAACCCTAACGCATACCCTAACCCTAACCCCTACCCTAACCCTAACACGTACCCTAATCCTAACCCGTACCCTAAACCGAGCCCTAACCCTAACACTAACCCTAACCCTAACCCTAACCCATACCCTACGCCGTACCCGAACCCCTCCCCGAACCCATTCCCCAAGCCGTACCCTAAACCTAACCCTAAGCCTAACCCTAACCCTAGGCTACCCTTGACTGCTTCTGCCTCCAATAGATTTCCTAAGCACTAGTGTTTTAAGGAACAGCTTAAAAAGAGAATCCTAATGTGATTTCTTTATAATGGGTGTGTTCCTTATCTTATCCTAGTGTCTAAACTCTTCTCCATGGCTGCACCCCCAAATAATATTTCCTTACGTGCTAAGGGGTATCTAGAGAGTGGGATAGGTTTAATAACTACCCTAACCCTAATGCGTACTCTAACCCTAACCCCTAACCTAACACTAACACGTACCCTAATCCTAACCCGTACCCTAAACCGAGCCCTAACCCTAACACTAACACTAACCCTAACCCTAACCCATACCCTACGCCGTACCTGAACCCCTCCCCAAACCCGTACCCTAAGCCGTACCCTAAGCCTAACCCTAAGCCTAACACTAACCCTAGGCTACCCTTGACTGCTTCTGCCTCCAATAGATTTCCTAAGCACTAGTGTTTTAAGCAACAGCTTAAAAAGAGAATCCTAATGTGATTTCTTTATAATGGGTGTGTTCCTTATCTTATCCTAGTGTCTAAATTCTTCTCCATGGCTGGAACCCCAAATAATATTCCTTTACGTGCTAAGGGGTATCTAGAGAGTGGGATAGGTTTACTAACTACCCTAACCCTAACGCGTACCCTAACCCTAACCCCTACCCTAAACCTAACACGTACCCTAATCCTAACCGTACCCTAAACCGAGCCCTAACCCTAACACTAACCCTAACCCTAACCCTAACCCATACCCTACGCCGTACCCGCACCCCTCCCCGAACCCGTAACCTAAGCCGTACCCTAAGCCTAACCCTAAGCCTAACCCTAACCCTAGGCTACCCTTGACTGCTTCTGCCTCCAGTAGATTTCCTAAGCACTACTGTTTTAAGGAACAGCTTAAAAAGAGAATCCTAAAGTGATTTCTTTATAATGGGTGTGTTCCTTATCTTATCCTAGTGTCTAAACTCTTCTCCATGGCTGCACCCCCAAATAATATTCCCTTACGTGCTAAGGGGTATCTAGAGAGTGGGATAGGTTTAATAACTACCCTAACCCTAACGCGTACCCTAACCCTAACCCCTACCCTAACCCTAACACGTACCGTAATCCTAACCTGTACCCTAAACCGAGGCCTAACCCTAACACTAACCCTAACCCTAACCCTAACCCATACCCTACGCCGTACCCGCACACCTCCCCGAACCCGTACCCTAAGCCATACCCTAAACCTAACCCTAAGCCTAACCCTAACCCTAGGCTACCCTTGACTGCTTCTGCCTCCAATTGATTTCCTAAGCAGTAGTGTTTTAAGGAACAGCTTAAAAAGAGAATCCTAATGTGATTTCTTTATAATGGGTGTGTTCCTTATCTTATCCTAGTGTCTAAACTCTTCTCCATGGCTGGACCCCCAAATAATATTCCTTTACGTGCTAAGGGGGAGCTAGAGAGTGGGATAGGTTTACTAACTACCCTAGCCCTAACGCGTAACCTAACCCTAACCCCTACCCTAACCCTAACACGTACCCTAATCCTAACCCGTACCCTAAACCGAGCCCTAACCCTAACACTAACCCAAACCCTAACCCTAACCCATACCCTACGCCGTACACGAACACCTCCCCGAACCCATACCCCAAGCCGTACCCTAACCCTAACCCTAAGCCTAACCCTAACCCTAGGCTACCCTTGACTGCTTCTGCCTCCAATAGATTTCCTAAGCACTAGTGTTTTAAGGAACAGCTTAAAAAGAGAATCCTAAAGTGATTTCTTTATAATGGGTGTGTTCCTTATCTTATCCTAGTGTCTAAACTCTTCTCCATGGCTGGACCCCCAAATAATATTCCTTTACGTGCTAAGGGGTATCTAGAGAGTGGGATAGGTTTAATAACTACCCTAACCCTAACGCGTACCCTAACCCTAACCCCTACCCTAACCCTAACACGTACCCTAATCCTAACCCGTACCCTAAACCGAGCCCTAACCCTAACACTAACCCTAACCCTAACCCTAACCCATACCCTACGCCGTACCCGAAACCCTCCCCGAACCCGTACCCTAAGCCGTACCCTAAGCCTAACCCTAAGCCTAACCCTAACCCTAGGCTACCCTTGACTGCTTCTGCCTCCAATAGATTTCCTAAGCACTAGTGTTTTAAGGAAGAGCTGAAAAAGAGAATCCTAATGTTATTTCTTTATAATGGGTGTGTTCCTTATCTTATCCTAGTGTCTAAACTCTTCTCCATGGCTGGACCCTCAAATAATATTCCTTTACGTGCTAAGGGGTATCTAGAGAGTGGGATAGGTTTAATAACTACCCTAACCCTAACGCGTACCCTAACCCTAACCCCTACCCTAACCCTAACACGTACCCTAATCCTAACCCGTACCCTAAACCGAGCCCTAACCCTAACACTAACCCTAACCCTAACCCTAACCCATACCCTACGCCGTACCCGAAACCCTCCCCGAACCGGTACCCTAAGCCGTACCCTAAGCCTAACCCGAAGCCTAACCCTAACCCTAGGCTACCCTTGACTGCTTCTGCCTCCAATAGATTTCCTAAGCACTAGTGTTTTAAGGAACAGCTTAAAAAGAGAATCCTAATGTGATTTCTTTATAATGGGTGTGTTCCTTATCTTATCCTAGTGTCTAAACTCTTCTCCATGGCTGGACCCCCAAATAATATTCCTTTACGTGCTAAGGGGTATCTAGAGAGTGGGATAGGTTTAATAACTACCCTAACCCTAACGCATACCCTAACCCTAACCCCTACCCTAACCCTAACACGTACCCTAATCCTAACCCGTACCCTAAACCGAGCCCTAACCCTAACACTAACCCTAACCCTAACCCTAACCCATACCCTACGCCGTACCCGAACCCCTCCCCGAACCCATTCCCCAAGCCGTACCCTAAACCTAACCCTAAGCCTAACCCTAACCCTAGGCTACCCTTGACTGCTTCTGCCTCCAATAGATTTCCTAAGCACTAGTGTTTTAAGGAACAGCTTAAAAAGAGAATCCTAATGTGATTTCTTTATAATGGGTGTGTTCCTTATCTTATCCTAGTGTCTAAACTCTTCTCCATGGCTGCACCCCCAAATAATATTTCCTTACGTGCTAAGGGGGAGCTAGAGAGTGGGATAGGTTTAATAACTACCCTAACCCTAATGCGTACTCTAACCCTAACCCCTAACCTAACACTAACACGTACCCTAATCCTAACCCGTACCCTAAACCGAGCCCTAACCCTAACACTAACACTAACCCTAACCCTAACCCATACCCTACGCCGTACCTGAACCCCTCCCCAAACCCGTACCGTAAGCCGTACCCTAAGCCTAACCCTAAGCCTAACACTAACCCTAGGCTACCCTTGACTGCTTCTGCCTCCAATAGATTTCCTAAGCACTAGTGTTTTAAGCAACAGCTTAAAAAGAGAATCCTAATGTGATTTCTTTATAATGGGTGTGTTCCTTATCTTATCCTAGTGTCTAAATTCTTCTCCATGGCTGGAACCCCAAATAATATTTCTTTACGTGCTAAGGGGTATCTAGAGAGTGGGATAGGTTTACTAACTACCCTAACCCTAACGCGTACACTAACCCTAACCCCTACCCTAAACCTAACACGTACCCTAATCCTAACCGTACCCTAAACCGAGCCCTAACCCTAACACTAACCCTAACCCTAACCCTAACCCATACCCTACGCCGTACCCGCACCCCTCCCCGAACCCGTACCCTAAGCCGTACCCTAAGCCTAACCCTAAGCCTAACCCTAACCCTAGGCTACCCTTGACTGCTTCTGCCTCCAATAGATTTCCTAAGCACTAGTGTTTTAAGGAACAGCTTAAAAAGAGAATCCTAATGTGATTTCTTTATAATGGGTGTGTTCCTTATCTTATCCTAGTGTCTAAACTCTTCTCCATGGCTGGACCCCCAAATAATATTCCTTTACGTGCTAAGGGGTATCTAGAGAGTGGGATAGGTTTAATAACTACCCTAACCCTAACGCATACCCTAACCCTAACCCCTACCCTAACCCTAACACGTACCCTAATCCTAACCCGTACCCTAAACCGAGCCCTAACCCTAACACTAACCCTAACCCTAACCCTAACCCATACCCTACGCCGTACCCGAACCCCTCCCCGAACCCATTCCCCAAGCCGTACCCTAAACCTAACCCTAAGCCTAACCCTAACCCTAGGCTACCCTTGACTGCTTCTGCCTCCAATAGATTTCCTAAGCACTAGTGTTTTAAGGAACAGCTTAAAAAGAGAATCCTAATGTGATTTCTTTATAATGGGTGTGTTCCTTATCTTATCCTAGTGTCTAAATTCTTCTCCATGGCTGGAACCCCAAATAATATTCCTTTACGTGCTAAGGGGTATCTAGAGAGTGGGATAGGTTTACTAACTACCCTAACCCTAACGCGTACCCTAACCCTAACCCCTACCCTAAACCTAACACGTACCCTAATCCTAACCGTACCCTAAACCGAGCCCTAACCCTAACACTAACCCTAACCCTAACCCTAACCCATACCCTACGCCGTACCCGCACCCCTCCCCGAACCCGTAACCTAAGCCGTACCCTAAGCCTAACCCTAAGCCTAACCCTAACCCTAGGCTACCCTTGACTGCTTCTGCCTCCAGTAGATTTCCTAAGCACTACTGTTTTAAGGAACAGCTTAAAAAGAGAATCCTAATGTGATTTCTTTATAATGGGTGTGTTCCTTATCTTATCCTAGTGTCTAAACTCTTCTCCATGGCTGCACCCCCAAATAATATTCCCTTACGTGCTAAGGGGTATCTAGAGAGTGGGATAGGTTTAATAACTACCCTAACCCTAACGCGTACCCTAACCCTAACCCCTACCCTAACCCTAACACGTACCGTAATCCTAACCTGTACCCTAAACCGAGGCCTAACCCTAACACTAACCCTAACCCTAACCCTAACCCATACCCTACGCCGTACCCGCACACCTCCCCGAACCCGTACCCTAAGCCATACCCTAAACCTAACCCTAAGCCTAACCCTAACCCTAGGCTACCCTTGACTGCTTCTGCCTCCAATTGATTTCCTAAGCAGTAGTGTTTTAAGGAACAGCTTAAAAAGAGAATCCTAATGTGATTTCTTTATAATGGGTGTGTTCCTTATCTTATCCTAGTGTCTAAACTCTTCTCCATGGCTGGACCCCCAAATAATATTCCTTTACGTGCTAAGGGGGAGCTAGAGAGTGGGATAGGTTTACTAACTACCCTAGCCCTAACGCGTAACCTAACCCTAACCCCTACCCTAACCCTAACACGTACCCTAATCCTAACCCGTACCCTAAACCGAGCCCTAACCCTAACACTAACCCAAACCCTAACCCTAACCCATACCCTACGCCGTACACGAACACCTCCCCGAACCCATACCCCAAGCCGTACCCTAACCCTAACCCTAAGCCTAACCCTAACCCTAGGCTACCCTTGACTGCTTCTGCCTCCAATAGATTTCCTAAGCACTAGTGTTTTAAGGAACAGCTTAAAAAGAGAATCCTAAAGTGATTTCTTTATAATGGGTGTGTTCCTTATCTTATCCTAGTGTCTAAACTCTTCTCCATGGCTGGACCCCCAAATAATATTCCTTTACGTGCTAAGGGGTATCTAGAGAGTGGGATAGGTTTAATAACTACCCTAACCCTAACGCGTACCCTAACCCTAACCCCTACCCTAACCCTAACACGTACCCTAATCCTAACCCGTACCCTAAACCGAGCCCTAACCCTAACACTAACCCTAACCCTAACCCTAACCCATACCCTACGCCGTACCCGAAACCCTCCCCGAACCCGTACCCTAAGCCGTACCCTAAGCCTAACCCTAAGCCTAACCCTAACCCTAGGCTACCCTTGACTGCTTCTGCCTCCAATAGATTTCCTAAGCACTAGTGTTTTAAGGAAGAGCTGAAAAAGAGAATCCTAATGTTATTTCTTTATAATGGGTGTGTTCCTTATCTTATCCTAGTGTCTAAACTCTTCTCCATGGCTGGACCCCCAAATAATATTCCTTTACGTGCTAAGGGGTATCTAGAGAGTGGGATAGGTTTAACAACTACCCTAACCCTAACGCGTACCCTAAACCTAACCCCTACCCTAACCCTAACACGTACCCTAATCCTAACCCGTACCCTAAGCCGAGCCCTAACCCTAACACTAACCCTAACCCTAACCCTAACCCATACCGTAGGCCGTACCCGCACCCCTCCCCGAACCCGTACCCTAAGCCGTACCCTAAGCCGAACCCTAAGCCTAACCCTAACCCTAGGCTACCCTTGACTGCTTCTGCCTCCAATTGATTTCCTAAGCACTAGTGTTTTAAGGAACAGCTTAAAAAGAGAATCCTAATGTGATTTCTTTATAATGGGTGTGTTCCTTATCTTATCCTAGTGTCTAAACTCTTCTCCATGGCTGGACCCCCAAATAATATTCCTTTACGTGCTAAGGGGTATCTAGAGAGTGGGATAGGTTTAATAACTACCCTAACCCTAACGCATACCCTAACCCTAACCCCTACCCTAACCCTAACACGTACCCTAATCCTAACCCGTACCCTAAACCGAGCCCTAACCCTAACACTAACCCTAACCCTAACCCTAACCCATACCCTACGCCGTACCCGAACCCCTCCCCGAACCCATTCCCCAAGCCGTACCCTAAACCTAACCCTAAGCCTAACCCTAACCCTAGGCTACCCTTGACTGCTTCTGCCTCCAATAGATTTCCTAAGCACTAGTGTTTTAAGGAACAGCTTAAAAAGAGAATCCTAATGTGATTTCTTTATAATGGGTGTGTTCCTTATCTTATCCTAGTGTCTAAACGCTTCTCCATGGCTGCACCCCCAAATAATATTTCCTTACGTGCTAAGGGGGAGCTAGAGAGTGGGATAGGTTTAATAACTACCCTAACCCTAATGCGTACTCTAACCCTAACCCCTAACCTAACACTAACACGTACCCTAATCCTAACCCGTACCCTAAACCGAGCCCTAACCCTAACACTAACACTAACCCTAACCCTAACCCATACCCTACGCCGTACCTGAACCCCTCCCCAAACCCGTACCGTAAGCCGTACCCTAAGCCTAACCCTAAGCCTAACCCTAACCCTAGGCTACCCTTGACTGCTTCTGCCTCCAATAGATTTCCTAAGCACTAGTGTTTTAAGGAACAGCTTAAAAAGAGAATCCTAAAGTGATTTCTTTATAATGGGTGTGTTCCTTATCTTATCCTAGTGTCTAAACTCTTCTCCATGGCTGGACCCCCAAATAATATTCCTTTACGTGCTAAGGGGTATCTAGAGAGTGGGATAGGTTTAATAACTACCCTAACCCTAACGCGTACCCTAACCCTAACCCCTACCCTAACCCTAACACGTACCCTAATCCTAACCCGTACCCTAAACCGAGCCCTAACCCTAACACTAACCCTAACCCTAACCCTAACCCATACCCTACGCCGTACCCGAAACCCTCCCCGAACCCGTACCCTAAGCCGTACCCTAAGCCTAACCCTAAGCCTAACCCTAACCCTAGGCTACCCTTGACTGCTTCTGCCTCCAATAGATTTCCTAAGCACTAGTGTTTTAAGGAAGAGCTGAAAAAGAGAATCCTAATGTTATTTCTTTATAATGGGTGTGTTCCTTATCTTATCCTAGTGTCTAAACTCTTCTCCATGGCTGGACCCTCAAATAATATTCCTTTACGTGCTAAGGGGTATCTAGAGAGTGGGATAGGTTTAATAACTACCCTAACCCTAACGCGTACCCTAACCCTAACCCCTACCCTAACCCTAACACGTACCCTAATCCTAACCCGTACCCTAAACCGAGCCCTAACCCTAACACTAACCCTAACCCTAACCCTAACCCATACCCTACGCCGTACCCGAAACCCTCCCCGAACCGGTACCCTAAGCCGTACCCTAAGCCTAACCCGAAGCCTAACCCTAACCCTAGGCTACCCTTGACTGCTTCTGCCTCCAATAGATTTCCTAAGCACTAGTGTTTTAAGGAACAGCTTAAAAAGAGAATCCTAATGTGATTTCTTTATAATGGGTGTGTTCCTTATCTTATCCTAGTGTCTAAACTCTTCTCCATGGCTGGACCCCCAAATAATATTCCTTTACGTGCTAAGGGGTATCTAGAGAGTGGGATAGGTTTAATAACTACCCTAACCCTAACGCATACCCTAACCCTAACCCCTACCCTAACCCTAACACGTACCCTAATCCTAACCCGTACCCTAAACCGAGCCCTAACCCTAACACTAACCCTAACCCTAACCCTAACCCATACCCTACGCCGTACCCGAACCCCTCCCCGAACCCATTCCCCAAGCCGTACCCTAAACCTAACCCTAAGCCTAACCCTAACCCTAGGCTACCCTTGACTGCTTCTGCCTCCAATAGATTTCCTAAGCACTAGTGTTTTAAGGAACAGCTTAAAAAGAGAATCCTAATGTGATTTCTTTATAATGGGTGTGTTCCTTATCTTATCCTAGTGTCTAAACTCTTCTCCATGGCTGCACCCCCAAATAATATTTCCTTACGTGCTAAGGGGGAGCTAGAGAGTGGGATAGGTTTAATAACTACCCTAACCCTAATGCGTACTCTAACCCTAACCCCTAACCTAACACTAACACGTACCCTAATCCTAACCCGTACCCTAAACCGAGCCCTAACCCTAACACTAACACTAACCCTAACCCTAACCCATACCCTACGCCGTACCTGAACCCCTCCCCAAACCCGTACCGTAAGCCGTACCCTAAGCCTAACCCTAAGCCTAACACTAACCCTAGGCTACCCTTGACTGCTTCTGCCTCCAATAGATTTCCTAAGCACTAGTGTTTTAAGCAACAGCTTAAAAAGAGAATCCTAATGTGATTTCTTTATAATGGGTGTGTTCCTTATCTTATCCTAGTGTCTAAATTCTTCTCCATGGCTGGAACCCCAAATAATATTTCTTTACGTGCTAAGGGGTATCTAGAGAGTGGGATAGGTTTACTAACTACCCTAACCCTAACGCGTACACTAACCCTAACCCCTACCCTAAACCTAACACGTACCCTAATCCTAACCGTACCCTAAACCGAGCCCTAACCCTAACACTAACCCTAACCCTAACCCTAACCCATACCCTACGCCGTACCCGCACCCCTCCCCGAACCCGTACCCTAAGCCGTACCCTAAGCCTAACCCTAAGCCTAACCCTAACCCTAGGCTACCCTTGACTGCTTCTGCCTCCAATAGATTTCCTAAGCACTAGTGTTTTAAGGAACAGCTTAAAAAGAGAATCCTAATGTGATTTCTTTATAATGGGTGTGTTCCTTATCTTATCCTAGTGTCTAAACTCTTCTCCATGGCTGGACCCCCAAATAATATTCCTTTACGTGCTAAGGGGTATCTAGAGAGTGGGATAGGTTTAATAACTACCCTAACCCTAACGCATACCCTAACCCTAACCCCTACCCTAACCCTAACACGTACCCTAATCCTAACCCGTACCCTAAACCGAGCCCTAACCCTAACACTAACCCTAACCCTAACCCTAACCCATACCCTACGCCGTACCCGAACCCCTCCCCGAACCCATTCCCCAAGCCGTACCCTAAACCTAACCCTAAGCCTAACCCTAACCCTAGGCTACCCTTGACTGCTTCTGCCTCCAATAGATTTCCTAAGCACTAGTGTTTTAAGGAACAGCTTAAAAAGAGAATCCTAATGTGATTTCTTTATAATGGGTGTGTTCCTTATCTTATCCTAGTGTCTAAATTCTTCTCCATGGCTGGAACCCCAAATAATATTCCTTTACGTGCTAAGGGGTATCTAGAGAGTGGGATAGGTTTACTAACTACCCTAACCCTAACGCGTACCCTAACCCTAACCCCTACCCTAAACCTAACACGTACCCTAATCCTAACCGTACCCTAAACCGAGCCCTAACCCTAACACTAACCCTAACCCTAACCCTAACCCATACCCTACGCCGTACCCGCACCCCTCCCCGAACCCGTAACCTAAGCCGTACCCTAAGCCTAACCCTAAGCCTAACCCTAACCCTAGGCTACCCTTGACTGCTTCTGCCTCCAGTAGATTTCCTAAGCACTACTGTTTTAAGGAACAGCTTAAAAAGAGAATCCTAATGTGATTTCTTTATAATGGGTGTGTTCCTTATCTTATCCTAGTGTCTAAACTCTTCTCCATGGCTGCACCCCCAAATAATATTCCCTTACGTGCTAAGGGGTATCTAGAGAGTGGGATAGGTTTAATAACTACCCTAACCCTAACGCGTACCCTAACCCTAACCCCTACCCTAACCCTAACACGTACCGTAATCCTAACCTGTACCCTAAACCGAGGCCTAACCCTAACACTAACCCTAACCCTAACCCTAACCCATACCCTACGCCGTACCCGCACACCTCCCCGAACCCGTACCCTAAGCCATACCCTAAACCTAACCCTAAGCCTAACCCTAACCCTAGGCTACCCTTGACTGCTTCTGCCTCCAATTGATTTCCTAAGCAGTAGTGTTTTAAGGAACAGCTTAAAAAGAGAATCCTAATGTGATTTCTTTATAATGGGTGTGTTCCTTATCTTATCCTAGTGTCTAAACTCTTCTCCATGGCTGGACCCCCAAATAATATTCCTTTACGTGCTAAGGGGGAGCTAGAGAGTGGGATAGGTTTACTAACTACCCTAGCCCTAACGCGTAACCTAACCCTAACCCCTACCCTAACCCTAACACGTACCCTAATCCTAACCCGTACCCTAAACCGAGCCCTAACCCTAACACTAACCCAAACACTAACCCTAACCCATACCCTACGCCGTACACGAACACCTCCCCGAACCCATACCCCAAGCCGTACCCTAACCCTAACCCTAAGCCTAACCCTAACCCTAGGCTACCCTTGACTGCTTCTGCCTCCAATAGATTTCCTAAGCACTAGTGTTTTAAGGAACAGCTTAAAAAGAGAATCCTAAAGTGATTTCTTTATAATGGGTGTGTTCCTTATCTTATCCTAGTGTCTAAATTCTTCTCCATGGCTGGACCCCCAAATAATATTCCTTTACGTGCTAAGGGGTATCTAGAGAGTGGGATAGGTTTAATAACTACCCTAACCCTAACGCGTACCCTAACCCTAACCCCTACCCTAACCCTAACACGTACCCTAATCCTAACCCGTACCCTAAACCGAGCCCTAACCCTAACACTAACCCTAACCCTAACCCTAACCCATACCCTACGCCGTACCCGAAACCCTCCCCGAACCCGTACCCTAAGCCGTACCCTAAGCCTAACCCTAAGCCTAACCCTAACCCTAGGCTACCCTTGACTGCTTCTGCCTCCAATAGATTTCCTAAGCACTAGTGTTTTAAGGAAGAGCTGAAAAAGAGAATCCTAATGTTATTTCTTTATAATGGGTGTGTTCCTTATCTTATCCTAGTGTCTAAACTCTTCTCCATGGCTGGACCCCCAAATAATATTCCTTTACGTGCTAAGGGGTATCTAGAGAGTGGGATAGGTTTAACAACTACCCTAACCCTAACGCGTACCCTAAACCTAACCCCTACCCTAACCCTAACACGTACCCTAATCCTAACCCGTACCCTAAGCCGAGCCCTAACCCTAACACTAACCCTAACCCTAACCCTAACCCATACCGTAGGCCGTACCCGCACCCCTCCCCGAACCCGTACCCTAAGCCGTACCCTAAGCCTAACCCTAAGCCTAACCCTAACCCTAGGCTACCCTTGACTGCTTCTGCCTCCAATAGATTTCCTAAGCACTAGTGTTTTAACGAACAGCTTAAAAAGAGAATCCTAATGTGATTTCTTTATAATGGGTGTGTTCCTTATCTTATCCTAGTGTAGAAACTCTTCTCCATGGCTGGACCCTCAAATAATATTCCTTTACGTGCTAAGGGGTATCTAGAGAGTGGGATAGGTTTAATAACTACCCTAACCCTAACGCGTACCCTAACCCTAACCCCTACCCTAACCCTAACACGTACCCTAATCCTAACCCGTACCCTAAACCGAGCCCTAACCCTAACACTAACCCTAACCCTAACCCTAACCCATACCCTACGCCGTACCCGAAACCCTCCCCGAACCGGTACCCTAAGCCGTACCCTAAGCCTAACCCGAAGCCTAACCCTAACCCTAGGCTACCCTTGACTGCTTCTGCCTCCAATAGATTTCCTAAGCACTAGTGTTTTAAGGAACAGCTTAAAAAGAGAATCCTAATGTGATTTCTTTATAATGGGTGTGTTCCTTATCTTATCCTAGTGTCTAAACTCTTCTCCATGGCTGGACCCCCAAATAATATTCCTTTACGTGCTAAGGGGTATCTAGAGAGTGGGATAGGTTTAATAACTACCCTAACCCTAACGCATACCCTAACCCTAACCCCTACCCTAACCCTAACACGTACCCTAATCCTAACCCGTACCCTAAACCGAGCCCTAACCCTAACACTAACCCTAACCCTAACCCTAACCCATACCCTACGCCGTACCCGAACCCCTCCCCGAACCCATTCCCCAAGCCGTACCCTAAACCTAACCCTAAGCCTAACCCTAACCCTAGGCTACCCTTGACTGCTTCTGCCTCCAATAGATTTCCTAAGCACTAGTGTTTTAAGGAACAGCTTAAAAAGAGAATCCTAATGTGATTTCTTTATAATGGGTGTGTTCCTTATCTTATCCTAGTGTCTAAACTCTTCTCCATGGCTGCACCCCCAAATAATATTTCCTTACGTGCTAAGGGGGAGCTAGAGAGTGGGATAGGTTTAATAACTACCCTAACCCTAATGCGTACTCTAACCCTAACCCCTAACCTAACACTAACACGTACCCTAATCCTAACCCGTACCCTAAACCGAGCCCTAACCCTAACACTAACACTAACCCTAACCCTAACCCATACCCTACGCCGTACCTGAACCCCTCCCCAAACCCGTACCGTAAGCCGTACCCTAAGCCTAACCCTAAGCCTAACACTAACCCTAGGCTACCCTTGACTGCTTCTGCCTCCAATAGATTTCCTAAGCACTAGTGTTTTAAGCAACAGCTTAAAAAGAGAATCCTAATGTGATTTCTTTATAATGGGTGTGTTCCTTATCTTATCCTAGTGTCTAAATTCTTCTCCATGGCTGGAACCCCAAATAATATTTCTTTACGTGCTAAGGGGTATCTAGAGAGTGGGATAGGTTTACTAACTACCCTAACCCTAACGCGTACACTAACCCTAACCCCTACCCTAAACCTAACACGTACCCTAATCCTAACCGTACCCTAAACCGAGCCCTAACCCTAACACTAACCCTAACCCTAACCGTAACCCATACCCTACGCCGTACCCGCACCCCTCCCCGAACCCGTACCCTAAGCCGTACCCTAAGCCTAACCCTAAGCCTAACCGTAACCCTAGGCTACCCTTGACTGCTTCTGCCTCCAATAGATTTCCTAAGCACTAGTGTTTTAAGGAACAGCTTAAAAAGAGAATCCTAATGTGATTTCTTTATAATGGGTGTGTTCCTTATCTTATCCTAGTGTCTAAACTCTTCTCCATGGCTGGACCCCCAAATAATATTCCTTTACGTGCTAAGGGGTATCTAGAGAGTGGGATAGGTTTAATAACTACCCTAACCCTAACGCATACCCTAACCCTAACCCCTACCCTAACCCTAACACGTACCCTAATCCTAACCCGTACCCTAAACCGAGCCCTAACCCTAACACTAACCCTAACCCTAACCCTAACCCATACCCTACGCCGTACCCGAACCCCTCCCCGAACCCATTCCCCAAGCCGTACCCTAAACCTAACCCTAAGCCTAACCCTAACCCTAGGCTACCCTTGACTGCTTCTGCCTCCAATAGATTTCCTAAGCACTAGTGTTTTAAGGAACAGCTTAAAAAGAGAATCCTAATGTGATTTCTTTATAATGGGTGTGTTCCTTATCTTATCCTAGTGTCTAAACTCTTCTCCATGGCTGCACCCCCAAATAATATTTCCTTACGTGCTAAGGGGGAGCTAGAGAGTGGGATAGGTTTAATAACTACCCTAACCCTAATGCGTACTCTAACCCTAACCCCTAACCTAACACTAACACGTACCCTAATCCTAACCCGTACCCTAAACCGAGCCCTAACCCTAACACTAACACTAACCCTAACCCTAACCCATACCCTACGCCGTACCTGAACCCCTCCCCAAACCCGTACCGTAAGCCGTACCCTAAGCCTAACCCTAAGCCTAACACTAACCCTAGGCTACCCTTGACTGCTTCTGCCTCCAATAGATTTCCTAAGCACTAGTGTTTTAAGCAACAGCTTAAAAAGAGAATCCTAATGTGATTTCTTTATAATGGGTGTGTTCCTTATCTTATCCTAGTGTCTAAATTCTTCTCCATGGCTGGAACCCCAAATAATATTTCTTTACGTGCTAAGGGGTATCTAGAGAGTGGGATAGGTTTACTAACTACCCTAACCCTAACGCGTACACTAACCCTAACCCCTACCCTAAACCTAACACGTACCCTAATCCTAACCGTACCCTAAACCGAGCCCTAACCCTAACACTAACCCTAACCCTAACCCTAACCCATACCCTACGCCGTACCCGCACCCCTCCCCGAACCCGTACCCTAAGCCGTACCCTAAGCCTAACCCTAAGCCTAACCCTAACCCTAGGCTACCCTTGACTGCTTCTGCCTCCAATAGATTTCCTAAGCACTAGTGTTTTAAGGAACAGCTTAAAAAGAGAATCCTAATGTGATTTCTTTATAATGGGTGTGTTCCTTATCTTATCCTAGTGTCTAAACTCTTCTCCATGGCTGGACCCCCAAATAATATTCCTTTACGTGCTAAGGGGTATCTAGAGAGTGGGATAGGTTTAATAACTACCCTAACCCTAACGCATACCCTAACCCTAACCCCTACCCTAACCCTAACACGTACCCTAATCCTAACCCGTACCCTAAACCGAGCCCTAACCCTAACACTAACCCTAACCCTAACCCTAACCCATACCCTACGCCGTACCCGAACCCCTCCCCGAACCCATTCCCCAAGCCGTACCCTAAACCTAACCCTAAGCCTAACCCTAACCCTAGGCTACCCTTGACTGCTTCTGCCTCCAATAGATTTCCTAAGCACTAGTGTTTTAAGGAACAGCTTAAAAAGAGAATCCTAATGTGATTTCTTTATAATGGGTGTGTTCCTTATCTTATCCTAGTGTCTAAACTCTTCTCCATGGCTGCACCCCCAAATAATATTTCCTTACGTGCTAAGGGGTATCTAGAGAGTGGGATAGGTTTAATAACTACCCTAACCCTAATGCGTACTCTAACCCTAACCCCTAACCTAACACTAACACGTACCCTAATCCTAACCCGTACCCTAAACCGAGCCCTAACCCTAACACTAACACTAACCCTAACCCTAACCCATACCCTACGCCGTACCTGAACCCCTCCCCAAACCCGTACCCTAAGCCGTACCCTAAGCCTAACCCTAAGCCTAACACTAACCCTAGGCTACCCTTGACTGCTTCTGCCTCCAATAGATTTCCTAAGCACTAGTGTTTTAAGCAACAGCTTAAAAAGAGAATCCTAATGTGATTTCTTTATAATGGGTGTGTTCCTTATCTTATCCTAGTGTCTAAATTCTTCTCCATGGCTGGAACCCCAAATAATATTCCTTTACGTGCTAAGGGGTATCTAGAGAGTGGGATAGGTTTACTAACTACCCTAACCCTAACGCGTACCCTAACCCTAACCCCTACCCTAAACCTAACACGTACCCTAATCCTAACCGTACCCTAAACCGAGCCCTAACCCTAACACTAACCCTAACCCTAACCCTAACCCATACCCTACGCCGTACCCGCACCCCTCCCCGAACCCGTAACCTAAGCCGTACCCTAAGCCTAACCCTAAGCCTAACCCTAACCCTAGGCTACCCTTGACTGCTTCTGCCTCCAGTAGATTTCCTAAGCACTACTGTTTTAAGGAACAGCTTAAAAAGAGAATCCTAAAGTGATTTCTTTATAATGGGTGTGTTCCTTATCTTATCCTAGTGTCTAAACTCTTCTCCATGGCTGCACCCCCAAATAATATTCCCTTACGTGCTAAGGGGTAACTAGAGAGTGGGATAGGTTTAATAACTACCCTAACCCTAACGCGTACCCTAACCCTAACCCCTACCCTAACCCTAACACGTACCGTAATCCTAACCTGTACCCTAAACCGAGGCCTAACCCTAACACTAACCCTAACCCATACCCTACGCCGTACCCGCACACCTCCCCGAACCCGTACCCTAAGCCATACCCTAAACCTAACCCTAAGCCTAACCCTAACCCTAGGCTACCCTTGACTGCTTCTGCCTCCAATTGATTTCCTAAGCAGTAGTGTTTTAAGGAACAGCTTAAAAAGAGAATCCTAATGTGATTTCTTTATAATGGGTGTGTTCCTTATCTTATCCTAGTGTCTAAACTCTTCTCCATGGCTGGACCCCCAAATAATATTCCTTTACGTGCTAAGGGGGAGCTAGAGAGTGGGATAGGTTTACTAACTACCCTAGCCCTAACGCGTAACCTAACCCTAACCCCTACCCTAACCCTAACACGTACCCTAATCCTAACCCGTACCCTAAACCGAGCCCTAACCCTAACACTAACCCAAACCCTAACCCTAACCCATACCCTACGCCGTACACGAACACCTCCCCGAACCCATACCCCAAGCCGTACCCTAACCCTAACCCTAAGCCTAACCCTAACCCTAGGCTACCCTTGACTGCTTCTGCCTCCAATAGATTTCCTAAGCACTAGTGTTTTAAGGAACAGCTTAAAAAGAGAATCCTAAAGTGATTTCTTTATAATGGGTGTGTTCCTTATCTTATCCTAGTGTCTAAACTCTTCTCCATGGCTGGACCCCCAAATAATATTCCTTTACGTGCTAAGGGGTATCTAGAGAGTGGGATAGGTTTAATAACTACCCTAACCCTAACGCGTACCCTAACCCTAACCCCTACCCTAACCCTAACACGTACCCTAATCCTAACCCGTACCCTAAACCGAGCCCTAACCCTAACACTAACCCTAACCCTAACCCTAACCCATACCCTACGCCGTACCCGAAACCCTCCCCGAACCCGTACCCTAAGCCGTACCCTAAGCCTAACCCTAAGCCTAACCCTAACCCTAGGCTACCCTTGACTGCTTCTGCCTCCAATAGATTTCCTAAGCACTAGTGTTTTAAGGAAGAGCTGAAAAAGAGAATCCTAATGTTATTTCTTTATAATGGGTGTGTTCCTTATCTTATCCTAGTGTCTAAACTCTTCTCCATGGCTGGACCCTCAAATAATATTCCTTTACGTGCTAAGGGGTATCTAGAGAGTGGGATAGGTTTAATAACTACCCTAACCCTAACGCGTACCCTAACCCTAACCCCTACCCTAACCCTAACACGTACCCTAATCCTAACCCGTACCCTAAACCGAGCCCTAACCCTAACACTAACCCTAACCCTAACCCTAACCCATACCCTACGCCGTACCCGAAACCCTCCCCGAACCGGTACCCTAAGCCGTACCCTAAGCCTAACCCGAAGCCTAACCCTAACCCTAGGCTACCCTTGACTGCTTCTGCCTCCAATAGATTTCCTAAGCACTAGTGTTTTAAGGAACAGCTTAAAAAGAGAATCCTAATGTGATTTCTTTATAATGGGTGTGTTCCTTATCTTATCCTAGTGTCTAAACTCTTCTCCATGGCTGGACCCCCAAATAATATTCCTTTACGTGCTAAGGGGTATCTAGAGAGTGGGATAGGTTTAATAACTACCCTAACCCTAACGCATACCCTAACCCTAACCCCTACCCTAACCCTAACACGTACCCTAATCCTAACCCGTACCCTAAACCGAGCCCTAACCCTAACACTAACCCTAACCCTAACCCTAACCCATACCCTACGCCGTACCCGAACCCCTCCCCGAACCCATTCCCCAAGCCGTACCCTAAACCTAACCCTAAGCCTAACCCTAACCCTAGGCTACCCTTGACTGCTTCTGCCTCCAATAGATTTCCTAAGCACTAGTGTTTTAAGGAACAGCTTAAAAAGAGAATCCTAATGTGATTTCTTTATAATGGGTGTGTTCCTTATCTTATCCTAGTGTCTAAACTCTTCTCCATGGCTGCACCCCCAAATAATATTTCCTTACGTGCTAAGGGGGAGCTAGAGAGTGGGATAGGTTTAATAACTACCCTAACCCTAATGCGTACTCTAACCCTAACCCCTAACCTAACACTAACACGTACCCTAATCCTAACCCGTACCCTAAACCGAGCCCTAACCCTAACACTAACACTAACCCTAACCCTAACCCATACCCTACGCCGTACCTGAACCCCTCCCCAAACCCGTACCGTAAGCCGTACCCTAAGCCTAACCCTAAGCCTAACACTAACCCTAGGCTACCCTTGACTGCTTCTGCCTCCAATAGATTTCCTAAGCACTAGTGTTTTAAGCAACAGCTTAAAAAGAGAATCCTAATGTGATTTCTTTATAATGGGTGTGTTCCTTATCTTATCCTAGTGTCTAAATTCTTCTCCATGGCTGGAACCCCAAATAATATTTCTTTACGTGCTAAGGGGTATCTAGAGAGTGGGATAGGTTTACTAACTACCCTAACCCTAACGCGTACACTAACCCTAACCCCTACCCTAAACCTAACACGTACCCTAATCCTAACCGTACCCTAAACCGAGCCCTAACCCTAACACTAACCCTAACCCTAACCCTAACCCATACCCTACGCCGTACCCGCACCCCTCCCCGAACCCGTACCCTAAGCCGTACCCTAAGCCTAACCCTAAGCCTAACCCTAACCCTAGGCTACCCTTGACTGCTTCTGCCTCCAATAGATTTCCTAAGCACTAGTGTTTTAAGGAACAGCTTAAAAAGAGAATCCTAATGTGATTTCTTTATAATGGGTGTGTTCCTTATCTTATCCTAGTGTCTAAACTCTTCTCCATGGCTGGACCCCCAAATAATATTCCTTTACGTGCTAAGGGGTATCTAGAGAGTGGGATAGGTTTAATAACTACCCTAACCCTAACGCATACCCTAACCCTAACCCCTACCCTAACCCTAACACGTACCCTAATCCTAACCCGTACCCTAAACCGAGCCCTAACCCTAACACTAACCCTAACCCTAACCCTAACCCATACCCTACGCCGTACCCGAACCCCTCCCCGAACCCATTCCCCAAGCCGTACCCTAAACCTAACCCTAAGCCTAACCCTAACCCTAGGCTACCCTTGACTGCTTCTGCCTCCAATAGATTTCCTAAGCACTAGTGTTTTAAGGAACAGCTTAAAAAGAGAATCCTAATGTGATTTCTTTATAATGGGTGTGTTCCTTATCTTATCCTAGTGTCTAAACTCTTCTCCATGGCTGCACCCCCAAATAATATTTCCTTACGTGCTAAGGGGTATCTAGAGAGTGGGATAGGTTTAATAACTACCCTAACCCTAATGCGTACTCTAACCCTAACCCCTAACCTAACACTAACACGTACCCTAATCCTAACCCGTACCCTAAACCGAGCCCTAACCCTAACACTAACACTAACCCTAACCCTAACCCATACCCTACGCCGTACCTGAACCCCTCCCCAAACCCGTACCCTAAGCCGTACCCTAAGCCTAACCCTAAGCCTAACACTAACCCTAGGCTACCCTTGACTGCTTCTGCCTCCAATAGATTTCCTAAGCACTAGTGTTTTAAGGAAGAGCTGAAAAAGAGAATCCTAATGTTATTTCTTTATAATGGGTGTGTTCCTTATCTTATCCTAGTGTCTAAACTCTTCTCCATGGCTGGACCCTCAAATAATATTCCTTTACGTGCTAAGGGGTATCTAGAGAGTGGGATAGGTTTAATAACTACCCTAACCCTAACGCGTACCCTAACCCTAACCCCTACCCTAACCCTAACACGTACCCTAATCCTAACCCGTACCCTAAACCGAGCCCTAACCCTAACCCTAACCCTAACCCTAACCCTAACCCTAACCCTAACAACTACCCTAACCCTAACGCGTACCCTAAACCTAACCCCTACCCTAACCCTAACACGTACCCTAATCCTAACCCGTACCCTAAGCCGAGCCCTAACCCTAACACTAACCCTAACCCTAACCCTAACCCATACCGTAGGCCGTACCCGCACCCCTCCCCGAACCCGTACCCTAAGCCGTACCCTAAGCCGAACCCTAAGCCTAACCCTAACCCTAGGCTACCCTTGACTGCTTCTGCCTCCAATTGATTTCCTAAGCACTAGTGTTTTAAGGAACAGCTTAAAAAGAGAATCCTAATGTGATTTCTTTATAATGGGTGTGTTCCTTATCTTATCCTAGTGTCTAAACTCTTCTCCATGGCTGGACCCCCAAATAATATTCCTTTACGTGCTAAGGGGTATCTAGAGAGTGGGATAGGTTTAATAACTACCCTAACCCTAACGCATACCCTAACCCTAACCCCTACCCTAACCCTAACACGTACCCTAATCCTAACCCGTACCCTAAACCGAGCCCTAACCCTAACACTAACCCTAACCCTAACCCTAACCCATACCCTACGCCGTACCCGAACCCCTCCCCGAACCCATTCCCCAAGCCGTACCCTAAACCTAACCCTAAGCCTAACCCTAACCCTAGGCTACCCTTGACTGCTTCTGCCTCCAATAGATTTCCTAAGCACTAGTGTTTTAAGGAACAGCTTAAAAAGAGAATCCTAATGTGATTTCTTTATAATGGGTGTGTTCCTTATCTTATCCTAGTGTCTAAACTCTTCTCCATGGCTGCACCCCCAAATAATATTTCCTTACGTGCTAAGGGGGAGCTAGAGAGTGGGATAGGTTTAATAACTACCCTAACCCTAATGCGTACTCTAACCCTAACCCCTAACCTAACACTAACACGTACCCTAATCCTAACCCGTACCCTAAACCGAGCCCTAACCCTAACACTAACACTAACCCTAACCCTAACCCATACCCTACGCCGTACCTGAACCCCTCCCCAAACCCGTACCGTAAGCCGTACCCTAAGCCTAACCCTAAGCCTAACCCTAACCCTAGGCTACCCTTGACTGCTTCTGCCTCCAATAGATTTCCTAAGCACTAGTGTTTTAAGGAACAGCTTAAAAAGAGAATCCTAAAGTGATTTCTTTATAATGGGTGTGTTCCTTATCTTATCCTAGTGTCTAAACTCTTCTCCATGGCTGGACCCCCAAATAATATTCCTTTACGTGCTAAGGGGTATCTAGAGAGTGGGATAGGTTTAATAACTACCCTAACCCTAACGCGTACCCTAACCCTAACCCCTACCCTAACCCTAACACGTACCCTAATCCTAACCCGTACCCTAAACCGAGCCCTAACCCTAACACTAACCCTAACCCTAACCCTAACCCATACCCTACGCCGTACCCGAAACCCTCCCCGAACCCGTACCCTAAGCCGTACCCTAAGCCTAACCCTAAGCCTAACCCTAACCCTAGGCTACCCTTGACTGCTTCTGCCTCCAATAGATTTCCTAAGCACTAGTGTTTTAAGGAAGAGCTGAAAAAGAGAATCCTAATGTTATTTCTTTATAATGGGTGTGTTCCTTATCTTATCCTAGTGTCTAAACTCTTCTCCATGGCTGGACCCTCAAATAATATTCCTTTACGTGCTAAGGGGTATCTAGAGAGTGGGATAGGTTTAATAACTACCCTAACCCTAACGCGTACCCTAACCCTAACCCCTACCCTAACCCTAACACGTACCCTAATCCTAACCCGTACCCTAAACCGAGCCCTAACCCTAACACTAACCCTAACCCTAACCCTAACCCATACCCTACGCCGTACCCGAAACCCTCCCCGAACCGGTACCCTAAGCCGTACCCTAAGCCTAACCCGAAGCCTAACCCTAACCCTAGGCTACCCTTGACTGCTTCTGCCTCCAATAGATTTCCTAAGCACTAGTGTTTTAAGGAACAGCTTAAAAAGAGAATCCTAATGTGATTTCTTTATAATGGGTGTGTTCCTTATCTTATCCTAGTGTCTAAACTCTTCTCCATGGCTGGACCCCCAAATAATATTCCTTTACGTGCTAAGGGGTATCTAGAGAGTGGGATAGGTTTAATAACTACCCTAACCCTAACGCATACCCTAACCCTAACCCCTACCCTAACCCTAACACGTACCCTAATCCTAACCCGTACCCTAAACCGAGCCCTAACCCTAACACTAACCCTAACCCTAACCCTAACCCATACCCTACGCCGTACCCGAACCCCTCCCCGAACCCATTCCCCAAGCCGTACCCTAAACCTAACCCTAAGCCTAACCCTAACCCTAGGCTACCCTTGACTGCTTCTGCCTCCAATAGATTTCCTAAGCACTAGTGTTTTAAGGAACAGCTTAAAAAGAGAATCCTAATGTGATTTCTTTATAATGGGTGTGTTCCTTATCTTATCCTAGTGTCTAAACTCTTCTCCATGGCTGCACCCCCAAATAATATTTCCTTACGTGCTAAGGGGGAGCTAGAGAGTGGGATAGGTTTAATAACTACCCTAACCCTAATGCGTACTCTAACCCTAACCCCTAACCTAACACTAACACGTACCCTAATCCTAACCCGTACCCTAAACCGAGCCCTAACCCTAACACTAACACTAACCCTAACCCTAACCCATACCCTACGCCGTACCTGAACCCCTCCCCAAACCCGTACCGTAAGCCGTACCCTAAGCCTAACCCTAAGCCTAACACTAACCCTAGGCTACCCTTGACTGCTTCTGCCTCCAATAGATTTCCTAAGCACTAGTGTTTTAAGCAACAGCTTAAAAAGAGAATCCTAATGTGATTTCTTTATAATGGGTGTGTTCCTTATCTTATCCTAGTGTCTAAATTCTTCTCCATGGCTGGAACCCCAAATAATATTTCTTTACGTGCTAAGGGGTATCTAGAGAGTGGGATAGGTTTACTAACTACCCTAACCCTAACGCGTACACTAACCCTAACCCCTACCCTAAACCTAACACGTACCCTAATCCTAACCGTACCCTAAACCGAGCCCTAACCCTAACACTAACCCTAACCCTAACCCTAACCCATACCCTACGCCGTACCCGCACCCCTCCCCGAACCCGTACCCTAAGCCGTACCCTAAGCCTAACCCTAAGCCTAACCCTAACCCTAGGCTACCCTTGACTGCTTCTGCCTCCAATAGATTTCCTAAGCACTAGTGTTTTAAGGAACAGCTTAAAAAGAGAATCCTAATGTGATTTCTTTATAATGGGTGTGTTCCTTATCTTATCCTAGTGTCTAAACTCTTCTCCATGGCTGGACCCCCAAATAATATTCCTTTACGTGCTAAGGGGTATCTAGAGAGTGGGATAGGTTTAATAACTACCCTAACCCTAACGCATACCCTAACCCTAACCCCTACCCTAACCCTAACACGTACCCTAATCCTAACCCGTACCCTAAACCGAGCCCTAACCCTAACACTAACCCTAACCCTAACCCTAACCCATACCCTACGCCGTACCCGAACCCCTCCCCGAACCCATTCCCCAAGCCGTACCCTAAACCTAACCCTAAGCCTAACCCTAACCCTAGGCTACCCTTGACTGCTTCTGCCTCCAATAGATTTCCTAAGCACTAGTGTTTTAAGGAACAGCTTAAAAAGAGAATCCTAATGTGATTTCTTTATAATGGGTGTGTTCCTTATCTTATCCTAGTGTCTAAATTCTTCTCCATGGCTGGAACCCCAAATAATATTCCTTTACGTGCTAAGGGGTATCTAGAGAGTGGGATAGGTTTACTAACTACCCTAACCCTAACGCGTACCCTAACCCTAACCCCTACCCTAAACCTAACACGTACCCTAATCCTAACCGTACCCTAAACCGAGCCCTAACCCTAACACTAACCCTAACCCTAACCCTAACCCATACCCTACGCCGTACCCGCACCCCTCCCCGAACCCGTAACCTAAGCCGTACCCTAAGCCTAACCCTAAGCCTAACCCTAACCCTAGGCTACCCTTGACTGCTTCTGCCTCCAGTAGATTTCCTAAGCACTACTGTTTTAAGGAACAGCTTAAAAAGAGAATCCTAATGTGATTTCTTTATAATGGGTGTGTTCCTTATCTTATCCTAGTGTCTAAACTCTTCTCCATGGCTGCACCCCCAAATAATATTCCCTTACGTGCTAAGGGGTATCTAGAGAGTGGGATAGGTTTAATAACTACCCTAACCCTAACGCGTACCCTAACCCTAACCCCTACCCTAACCCTAACACGTACCGTAATCCTAACCTGTACCCTAAACCGAGGCCTAACCCTAACACTAACCCTAACCCTAACCCTAACCCATACCCTACGCCGTACCCGCACACCTCCCCGAACCCGTACCCTAAGCCATACCCTAAACCTAACCCTAAGCCTAACCCTAACCCTAGGCTACCCTTGACTGCTTCTGCCTCCAATTGATTTCCTAAGCAGTAGTGTTTTAAGGAACAGCTTAAAAAGAGAATCCTAATGTGATTTCTTTATAATGGGTGTGTTCCTTATCTTATCCTAGTGTCTAAACTCTTCTCCATGGCTGGACCCCCAAATAATATTCCTTTACGTGCTAAGGGGGAGCTAGAGAGTGGGATGGGTTTACTAACTACCCTAGCCCTAACGCGTAACCTAACCCTAACCCCTACCCTAACCCTAACACGTACCCTAATCCTAACCCGTACCCTAAACCGAGCCCTAACCCTAACACTAACCCAAACACTAACCCTAACCCATACCCTACGCCGTACACGAACACCTCCCCGAACCCATACCCCAAGCCGTACCCTAACCCTAACCCTAAGCCTAACCCTAACCCTAGGCTACCCTTGACTGCTTCTGCCTCCAATAGATTTCCTAAGCACTAGTGTTTTAAGGAACAGCTTAAAAAGAGAATCCTAAAGTGATTTCTTTATAATGGGTGTGTTCCTTATCTTATCCTAGTGTCTAAATTCTTCTCCATGGCTGGACCCCCAAATAATATTCCTTTACGTGCTAAGGGGTATCTAGAGAGTGGGATAGGTTTAATAACTACCCTAACCCTAACGCGTACCCTAACCCTAACCCCTACCCTAACCCTAACACGTACCCTAATCCTAACCCGTACCCTAAACCGAGCCCTAACCCTAACACTAACCCTAACCCTAACCCTAACCCATACCCTACGCCGTACCCGAAACCCTCCCCGAACCCGTACCCTAAGCCGTACCCTAAGCCTAACCCTAAGCCTAACCCTAACCCTAGGCTACCCTTGACTGCTTCTGCCTCCAATAGATTTCCTAAGCACTAGTGTTTTAAGGAAGAGCTGAAAAAGAGAATCCTAATGTTATTTCTTTATAATGGGTGTGTTCCTTATCTTATCCTAGTGTCTAAACTCTTCTCCATGGCTGGACCCCCAAATAATATTCCTTTACGTGCTAAGGGGTATCTAGAGAGTGGGATAGGTTTAACAACTACCCTAACCCTAACGCGTACCCTAAACCTAACCCCTACCCTAACCCTAACACGTACCCTAATCCTAACCCGTATCCTAAGCCGAGCCCTAACCCTAACACTAACCCTAACCCTAACCCTAACCCATACCGTAGGCCGTACCCGCACCCCTCCCCGAACCCGTACCCTAAGCCGTACCCTAAGCCTAACCCTAAGCCTAACCCTAACCCTAGGCTACCCTTGACTGCTTCTGCCTCCAATAGATTTCCTAAGCACTAGTGTTTTAACGAACAGCTTAAAAAGAGAATCCTAATGTGATTTCTTTATAATGGGTGTGTTCCTTATCTTATCCTAGTGTAGAAACTCTTCTCCATGGCTGGACCCTCAAATAATATTCCTTTACGTGCTAAGGGGTATCTAGAGAGTGGGATAGGTTTAATAACTACCCTAACCCTAACGCGTACCCTAACCCTAACCCCTACCCTAACCCTAACACGTACCCTAATCCTAACCCGTACCCTAAACCGAGCCCTAACCCTAACACTAACCCTAACCCTAACCCTAACCCATACCCTACGCCGTACCCGAAACCCTCCCCGAACCGGTACCCTAAGCCGTACCCTAAGCCTAACCCGAAGCCTAACCCTAACCCTAGGCTACCCTTGACTGCTTCTGCCTCCAATAGATTTCCTAAGCACTAGTGTTTTAAGGAACAGCTTAAAAAGAGAATCCTAATGTGATTTCTTTATAATGGGTGTGTTCCTTATCTTATCCTAGTGTCTAAACTCTTCTCCATGGCTGGACCCCCAAATAATATTCCTTTACGTGCTAAGGGGTATCTAGAGAGTGGGATAGGTTTAATAACTACCCTAACCCTAACGCATACCCTAACCCTAACCCCTACCCTAACCCTAACACGTACCCTAATCCTAACCCGTACCCTAAACCGAGCCCTAACCCTAACACTAACCCTAACCCTAACCCTAACCCATACCCTACGCCGTACCCGAACCCCTCCCCGAACCCATTCCCCAAGCCGTACCCTAAACCTAACCCTAAGCCTAACCCTAACCCTAGGCTACCCTTGACTGCTTCTGCCTCCAATAGATTTCCTAAGCACTAGTGTTTTAAGGAACAGCTTAAAAAGAGAATCCTAATGTGATTTCTTTATAATGGGTGTGTTCCTTATCTTATCCTAGTGTCTAAACTCTTCTCCATGGCTGCACCCCCAAATAATATTTCCTTACGTGCTAAGGGGGAGCTAGAGAGTGGGATAGGTTTAATAACTACCCTAACCCTAATGCGTACTCTAACCCTAACCCCTAACCTAACACTAACACGTACCCTAATCCTAACCCGTACCCTAAACCGAGCCCTAACCCTAACACTAACACTAACCCTAACCCTAACCCATACCCTACGCCGTACCTGAACCCCTCCCCAAACCCGTACCGTAAGCCGTACCCTAAGCCTAACCCTAAGCCTAACACTAACCCTAGGCTACCCTTGACTGCTTCTGCCTCCAATAGATTTCCTAAGCACTAGTGTTTTAAGCAACAGCTTAAAAAGAGAATCCTAATGTGATTTCTTTATAATGGGTGTGTTCCTTATCTTATCCTAGTGTCTAAATTCTTCTCCATGGCTGGAACCCCAAATAATATTTCTTTACGTGCTAAGGGGTATCTAGAGAGTGGGATAGGTTTACTAACTACCCTAACCCTAACGCGTACACTAACCCTAACCCCTACCCTAAACCTAACACGTACCCTAATCCTAACCGTACCCTAAACCGAGCCCTAACCCTAACACTAACCCTAACCCTAACCGTAACCCATACCCTACGCCGTACCCGCACCCCTCCCCGAACCCGTACCCTAAGCCGTACCCTAAGCCTAACCCTAAGCCTAACCGTAACCCTAGGCTACCCTTGACTGCTTCTGCCTCCAATAGATTTCCTAAGCACTAGTGTTTTAAGGAACAGCTTAAAAAGAGAATCCTAATGTGATTTCTTTATAATGGGTGTGTTCCTTATCTTATCCTAGTGTCTAAACTCTTCTCCATGGCTGGACCCCCAAATAATATTCCTTTACGTGCTAAGGGGTATCTAGAGAGTGGGATAGGTTTAATAACTACCCTAACCCTAACGCATACCCTAACCCTAACCCCTACCCTAACCCTAACACGTACCCTAATCCTAACCCGTACCCTAAACCGAGCCCTAACCCTAACACTAACCCTAACCCTAACCCTAACCCATACCCTACGCCGTACCCGAACCCCTCCCCGAACCCATTCCCCAAGCCGTACCCTAAACCTAACCCTAAGCCTAACACTAACCCTAGGCTACCCTTGACTGCTTCTGCCTCCAATAGATTTCCTAAGCACTAGTGTTTTAAGGAACAGCTTAAAAAGAGAATCCTAATGTGATTTCTTTATAATGGGTGTGTTCCTTATCTTATCCTAGTGTCTAAACTCTTCTCCATGGCTGCACCCCCAAATAATATTTCCTTACGTGCTAAGGGGTATCTAGAGAGTGGGATAGGTTTAATAACTACCCTAACCCTAATGCGTACTCTAACCCTAACCCCTAACCTAACACTAACACGTACCCTAATCCTAACCCGTACCCTAAACCGAGCCCTAACCCTAACACTAACACTAACCCTAACCCTAACCCATACCCTACGCCGTACCTGAACCCCTCCCCAAACCCGTACCCTAAGCCGTACCCTAAGCCTAACCCTAAGCCTAACACTAACCCTAGGCTACCCTTGACTGCTTCTGCCTCCAATAGATTTCCTAAGCACTAGTGTTTTAAGCAACAGCTTAAAAAGAGAATCCTAATGTGATTTCTTTATAATGGGTGTGTTCCTTATCTTATCCTAGTGTCTAAATTCTTCTCCATGGCTGGAACCCCAAATAATATTTCTTTACGTGCTAAGGGGTATCTAGAGAGTGGGATAGGTTTACTAACTACCCTAACCCTAACGCGTACACTAACCCTAACCCCTACCCTAAACCTAACACGTACCCTAATCCTAACCGTACCCTAAACCGAGCCCTAACCCTAACACTAACCCTAACCCTAACCCTAACCCATACCCTACGCCGTACCCGCACCCCTCCCCGAACCCGTACCCTAAGCCGTACCCTAAGCCTAACCCTAAGCCTAACCCTAACCCTAGGCTACCCTTGACTGCTTCTGCCTCCAATAGATTTCCTAAGCACTAGTGTTTTAAGGAACAGCTTAAAAAGAGAATCCTAATGTGATTTCTTTATAATGGGTGTGTTCCTTATCTTATCCTAGTGTCTAAACTCTTCTCCATGGCTGGACCCCCAAATAATATTCCTTTACGTGCTAAGGGGTATCTAGAGAGTGGGATAGGTTTAATAACTACCCTAACCCTAACGCATACCCTAACCCTAACCCCTACCCTAACCCTAACACGTACCCTAATCCTAACCCGTACCCTAAACCGAGCCCTAACCCTAACACTAACCCTAACCCTAACCCTAACCCATACCCTACGCCGTACCCGAACCCCTCCCCGAACCCATTCCCCAAGCCGTACCCTAAACCTAACCCTAAGCCTAACCCTAACCCTAGGCTACCCTTGACTGCTTCTGCCTCCAATAGATTTCCTAAGCACTAGTGTTTTAAGGAACAGCTTAAAAAGAGAATCCTAATGTGATTTCTTTATAATGGGTGTGTTCCTTATCTTATCCTAGTGTCTAAACTCTTCTCCATGGCTGCACCCCCAAATAATATTTCCTTACGTGCTAAGGGGTATCTAGAGAGTGGGATAGGTTTAATAACTACCCTAACCCTAATGCGTACTCTAACCCTAACCCCTAACCTAACACTAACACGTACCCTAATCCTAACCCGTACCCTAAACCGAGCCCTAACCCTAACACTAACACTAACCCTAACCCTAACCCATACCCTACGCCGTACCTGAACCCCTCCCCAAACCCGTACCCTAAGCCGTACCCTAAGCCTAACCCTAAGCCTAACACTAACCCTAGGCTACCCTTGACTGCTTCTGCCTCCAATAGATTTCCTAAGCACTAGTGTTTTAAGCAACAGCTTAAAAAGAGAATCCTAATGTGATTTCTTTATAATGGGTGTGTTCCTTATCTTATCCTAGTGTCTAAATTCTTCTCCATGGCTGGAACCCCAAATAATATTCCTTTACGTGCTAAGGGGTATCTAGAGAGTGGGATAGGTTTACTAACTACCCTAACCCTAACGCGTACCCTAACCCTAACCCCTACCCTAAACCTAACACGTACCCTAATCCTAACCGTACCCTAAACCGAGCCCTAACCCTAACACTAACCCTAACCCTAACCCTAACCCATACCCTACGCCGTACCCGCACCCCTCCCCGAACCCGTAACCTAAGCCGTACCCTAAGCCTAACCCTAAGCCTAACCCTAACCCTAGGCTACCCTTGACTGCTTCTGCCTCCAGTAGATTTCCTAAGCACTACTGTTTTAAGGAACAGCTTAAAAAGAGAATCCTAAAGTGATTTCTTTATAATGGGTGTGTTCCTTATCTTATCCTAGTGTCTAAACTCTTCTCCATGGCTGCACCCCCAAATAATATTCCCTTACGTGCTAAGGGGTAACTAGAGAGTGGGATAGGTTTAATAACTACCCTAACCCTAACGCGTACCCTAACCCTAACCCCTACCCTAACCCTAACACGTACCGTAATCCTAACCTGTACCCTAAACCGAGGCCTAACCCTAACACTAACCCTAACCCATACCCTACGCCGTACCCGCACACCTCCCCGAACCCGTACCCTAAGCCATACCCTAAACCTAACCCTAAGCCTAACCCTAACCCTAGGCTACCCTTGACTGCTTCTGCCTCCAATTGATTTCCTAAGCAGTAGTGTTTTAAGGAACAGCTTAAAAAGAGAATCCTAATGTGATTTCTTTATAATGGGTGTGTTCCTTATCTTATCCTAGTGTCTAAACTCTTCTCCATGGCTGGACCCCCAAATAATATTCCTTTACGTGCTAAGGGGGAGCTAGAGAGTGGGATAGGTTTACTAACTACCCTAGCCCTAACGCGTAACCTAACCCTAACCCCTACCCTAACCCTAACACGTACCCTAATCCTAACCCGTACCCTAAACCGAGCCCTAACCCTAACACTAACCCAAACCCTAACCCTAACCCATACCCTACGCCGTACACGAACACCTCCCCGAACCCATACCCCAAGCCGTACCCTAACCCTAACCCTAAGCCTAACCCTAACCCTAGGCTACCCTTGACTGCTTCTGCCTCCAATAGATTTCCTAAGCACTAGTGTTTTAAGGAACAGCTTAAAAAGAGAATCCTAAAGTGATTTCTTTATAATGGGTGTGTTCCTTATCTTATCCTAGTGTCTAAACTCTTCTCCATGGCTGGACCCCCAAATAATATTCCTTTACGTGCTAAGGGGTATCTAGAGAGTGGGATAGGTTTAATAACTACCCTAACCCTAACGCGTACCCTAACCCTAACCCCTACCCTAACCCTAACACGTACCCTAATCCTAACCCGTACCCTAAACCGAGCCCTAACCCTAACACTAACCCTAACCCTAACCCTAACCCATACCCTACGCCGTACCCGAAACCCTCCCCGAACCCGTACCCTAAGCCGTACCCTAAGCCTAACCCTAAGCCTAACCCTAACCCTAGGCTACCCTTGACTGCTTCTGCCTCCAATAGATTTCCTAAGCACTAGTGTTTTAAGGAAGAGCTGAAAAAGAGAATCCTAATGTTATTTCTTTATAATGGGTGTGTTCCTTATCTTATCCTAGTGTCTAAACTCTTCTCCATGGCTGGACCCTCAAATAATATTCCTTTACGTGCTAAGGGGTATCTAGAGAGTGGGATAGGTTTAATAACTACCCTAACCCTAACGCGTACCCTAACCCTAACCCCTACCCTAACCCTAACACGTACCCTAATCCTAACCCGTACCCTAAACCGAGCCCTAACCCTAACACTAACCCTAACCCTAACCCTAACCCATACCCTACGCCGTACCCGAAACCCTCCCCGAACCGGTACCCTAAGCCGTACCCTAAGCCTAACCCGAAGCCTAACCCTAACCCTAGGCTACCCTTGACTGCTTCTGCCTCCAATAGATTTCCTAAGCACTAGTGTTTTAAGGAACAGCTTAAAAAGAGAATCCTAATGTGATTTCTTTATAATGGGTGTGTTCCTTATCTTATCCTAGTGTCTAAACTCTTCTCCATGGCTGGACCCCCAAATAATATTCCTTTACGTGCTAAGGGGTATCTAGAGAGTGGGATAGGTTTAATAACTACCCTAACCCTAACGCATACCCTAACCCTAACCCCTACCCTAACCCTAACACGTACCCTAATCCTAACCCGTACCCTAAACCGAGCCCTAACCCTAACACTAACCCTAACCCTAACCCTAACCCATACCCTACGCCGTACCCGAACCCCTCCCCGAACCCATTCCCCAAGCCGTACCCTAAACCTAACCCTAAGCCTAACCCTAACCCTAGGCTACCCTTGACTGCTTCTGCCTCCAATAGATTTCCTAAGCACTAGTGTTTTAAGGAACAGCTTAAAAAGAGAATCCTAATGTGATTTCTTTATAATGGGTGTGTTCCTTATCTTATCCTAGTGTCTAAACTCTTCTCCATGGCTGCACCCCCAAATAATATTTCCTTACGTGCTAAGGGGGAGCTAGAGAGTGGGATAGGTTTAATAACTACCCTAACCCTAATGCGTACTCTAACCCTAACCCCTAACCTAACACTAACACGTACCCTAATCCTAACCCGTACCCTAAACCGAGCCCTAACCCTAACACTAACACTAACCCTAACCCTAACCCATACCCTACGCCGTACCTGAACCCCTCCCCAAACCCGTACCGTAAGCCGTACCCTAAGCCTAACCCTAAGCCTAACACTAACCCTAGGCTACCCTTGACTGCTTCTGCCTCCAATAGATTTCCTAAGCACTAGTGTTTTAAGCAACAGCTTAAAAAGAGAATCCTAATGTGATTTCTTTATAATGGGTGTGTTCCTTATCTTATCCTAGTGTCTAAATTCTTCTCCATGGCTGGAACCCCAAATAATATTTCTTTACGTGCTAAGGGGTATCTAGAGAGTGGGATAGGTTTACTAACTACCCTAACCCTAACGCGTACACTAACCCTAACCCCTACCCTAAACCTAACACGTACCCTAATCCTAACCGTACCCTAAACCGAGCCCTAACCCTAACACTAACCCTAACCCTAACCCTAACCCATACCCTACGCCGTACCCGCACCCCTCCCCGAACCCGTACCCTAAGCCGTACCCTAAGCCTAACCCTAAGCCTAACCCTAACCCTAGGCTACCCTTGACTGCTTCTGCCTCCAATAGATTTCCTAAGCACTAGTGTTTTAAGGAACAGCTTAAAAAGAGAATCCTAATGTGATTTCTTTATAATGGGTGTGTTCCTTATCTTATCCTAGTGTCTAAACTCTTCTCCATGGCTGGACCCCCAAATAATATTCCTTTACGTGCTAAGGGGTATCTAGAGAGTGGGATAGGTTTAATAACTACCCTAACCCTAACGCATACCCTAACCCTAACCCCTACCCTAACCCTAACACGTACCCTAATCCTAACCCGTACCCTAAACCGAGCCCTAACCCTAACACTAACCCTAACCCTAACCCTAACCCATACCCTACGCCGTACCCGAACCCCTCCCCGAACCCATTCCCCAAGCCGTACCCTAAACCTAACCCTAAGCCTAACCCTAACCCTAGGCTACCCTTGACTGCTTCTGCCTCCAATAGATTTCCTAAGCACTAGTGTTTTAAGGAACAGCTTAAAAAGAGAATCCTAATGTGATTTCTTTATAATGGGTGTGTTCCTTATCTTATCCTAGTGTCTAAATTCTTCTCCATGGCTGGAACCCCAAATAATATTCCTTTACGTGCTAAGGGGTATCTAGAGAGTGGGATAGGTTTACTAACTACCCTAACCCTAACGCGTACCCTAACCCTAACCCCTACCCTAAACCTAACACGTACCCTAATCCTAACCGTACCCTAAACCGAGCCCTAACCCTAACACTAACCCTAACCCTAACCCTAACCCATACCCTACGCCGTACCCGCACCCCTCCCCGAACCCGTAACCTAAGCCGTACCCTAAGCCTAACCCTAAGCCTAACCCTAACCCTAGGCTACCCTTGACTGCTTCTGCCTCCAGTAGATTTCCTAAGCACTACTGTTTTAAGGAACAGCTTAAAAAGAGAATCCTAATGTGATTTCTTTATAATGGGTGTGTTCCTTATCTTATCCTAGTGTCTAAACTCTTCTCCATGGCTGCACCCCCAAATAATATTCCCTTACGTGCTAAGGGGTATCTAGAGAGTGGGATAGGTTTAATAACTACCCTAACCCTAACGCGTACCCTAACCCTAACCCCTACCCTAACCCTAACACGTACCGTAATCCTAACCTGTACCCTAAACCGAGGCCTAACCCTAACACTAACCCTAACCCTAACCCTAACCCATACCCTACGCCGTACCCGCACACCTCCCCGAACCCGTACCCTAAGCCATACCCTAAACCTAACCCTAAGCCTAACCCTAACCCTAGGCTACCCTTGACTGCTTCTGCCTCCAATTGATTTCCTAAGCAGTAGTGTTTTAAGGAACAGCTTAAAAAGAGAATCCTAATGTGATTTCTTTATAATGGGTGTGTTCCTTATCTTATCCTAGTGTCTAAACTCTTCTCCATGGCTGGACCCCCAAATAATATTCCTTTACGTGCTAAGGGGGAGCTAGAGAGTGGGATAGGTTTACTAACTACCCTAGCCCTAACGCGTAACCTAACCCTAACCCCTACCCTAACCCTAACACGTACCCTAATCCTAACCCGTACCCTAAACCGAGCCCTAACCCTAACACTAACCCAAACCCTAACCCTAACCCATACCCTACGCCGTACACGAACACCTCCCCGAACCCATACCCCAAGCCGTACCCTAACCCTAACCCTAAGCCTAACCCTAACCCTAGGCTACCCTTGACTGCTTCTGCCTCCAATAGATTTCCTAAGCACTAGTGTTTTAAGGAACAGCTTAAAAAGAGAATCCTAAAGTGATTTCTTTATAATGGGTGTGTTCCTTATCTTATCCTAGTGTCTAAACTCTTCTCCATGGCTGGACCCCCAAATAATATTCCTTTACGTGCTAAGGGGTATCTAGAGAGTGGGATAGGTTTAATAACTACCCTAACCCTAACGCGTACCCTAACCCTAACCCCTACCCTAACCCTAACACGTACCCTAATCCTAACCCGTACCCTAAACCGAGCCCTAACCCTAACACTAACCCTAACCCTAACCCTAACCCATACCCTACGCCGTACCCGAAACCCTCCCCGAACCCGTACCCTAAGCCGTACCCTAAGCCTAACCCTAAGCCTAACCCTAACCCTAGGCTACCCTTGACTGCTTCTGCCTCCAATAGATTTCCTAAGCACTAGTGTTTTAAGGAAGAGCTGAAAAAGAGAATCCTAATGTTATTTCTTTATAATGGGTGTGTTCCTTATCTTATCCTAGTGTCTAAACTCTTCTCCATGGCTGGACCCCCAAATAATATTCCTTTACGTGCTAAGGGGTATCTAGAGAGTGGGATAGGTTTAACAACTACCCTAACCCTAACGCGTACCCTAAACCTAACCCCTACCCTAACCCTAACACGTACCCTAATCCTAACCCGTACCCTAAGCCGAGCCCTAACCCTAACACTAACCCTAACCCTAACCCTAACCCATACCGTAGGCCGTACCCGCACCCCTCCCCGAACCCGTACCCTAAGCCGTACCCTAAGCCTAACCCTAAGCCTAACCCTAACCCTAGGCTACCCTTGACTGCTTCTGCCTCCAATAGATTTCCTAAGCACTAGTGTTTTAACGAACAGCTTAAAAAGAGAATCCTAATGTGATTTCTTTATAATGGGTGTGTTCCTTATCTTATCCTAGTGTAGAAACTCTTCTCCATGGCTGGACCCTCAAATAATATTCCTTTACGTGCTAAGGGGTATCTAGAGAGTGGGATAGGTTTAATAACTACCCTAACCCTAACGCGTACCCTAACCCTAACCCCTACCCTAACCCTAACACGTACCCTAATCCTAACCCGTACCCTAAACCGAGCCCTAACCCTAACACTAACCCTAACCCTAACCCTAACCCATACCCTACGCCGTACCCGAAACCCTCCCCGAACCGGTACCCTAAGCCGTACCCTAAGCCTAACCCGAAGCCTAACCCTAACCCTAGGCTACCCTTGACTGCTTCTGCCTCCAATAGATTTCCTAAGCACTAGTGTTTTAAGGAACAGCTTAAAAAGAGAATCCTAATGTGATTTCTTTATAATGGGTGTGTTCCTTATCTTATCCTAGTGTCTAAACTCTTCTCCATGGCTGGACCCCCAAATAATATTCCTTTACGTGCTAAGGGGTATCTAGAGAGTGGGATAGGTTTAATAACTACCCTAACCCTAACGCATACCCTAACCCTAACCCCTACCCTAACCCTAACACGTACCCTAATCCTAACCCGTACCCTAAACCGAGCCCTAACCCTAACACTAACCCTAACCCTAACCCTAACCCATACCCTACGCCGTACCCGAACCCCTCCCCGAACCCATTCCCCAAGCCGTACCCTAAACCTAACCCTAAGCCTAACCCTAACCCTAGGCTACCCTTGACTGCTTCTGCCTCCAATAGATTTCCTAAGCACTAGTGTTTTAAGGAACAGCTTAAAAAGAGAATCCTAATGTGATTTCTTTATAATGGGTGTGTTCCTTATCTTATCCTAGTGTCTAAACTCTTCTCCATGGCTGCACCCCCAAATAATATTTCCTTACGTGCTAAGGGGGAGCTAGAGAGTGGGATAGGTTTAATAACTACCCTAACCCTAATGCGTACTCTAACCCTAACCCCTAACCTAACACTAACACGTACCCTAATCCTAACCCGTACCCTAAACCGAGCCCTAACCCTAACACTAACACTAACCCTAACCCTAACCCATACCCTACGCCGTACCTGAACCCCTCCCCAAACCCGTACCGTAAGCCGTACCCTAAGCCTAACCCTAAGCCTAACACTAACCCTAGGCTACCCTTGACTGCTTCTGCCTCCAATAGATTTCCTAAGCACTAGTGTTTTAAGCAACAGCTTAAAAAGAGAATCCTAATGTGATTTCTTTATAATGGGTGTGTTCCTTATCTTATCCTAGTGTCTAAATTCTTCTCCATGGCTGGAACCCCAAATAATATTTCTTTACGTGCTAAGGGGTATCTAGAGAGTGGGATAGGTTTACTAACTACCCTAACCCTAACGCGTACACTAACCCTAACCCCTACCCTAAACCTAACACGTACCCTAATCCTAACCGTACCCTAAACCGAGCCCTAACCCTAACACTAACCCTAACCCTAACCCTAACCCATACCCTACGCCGTACCCGCACCCCTCCCCGAACCCGTACCCTAAGCCGTACCCTAAGCCTAACCCTAAGCCTAACCCTAACCCTAGGCTACCCTTGACTGCTTCTGCCTCCAATAGATTTCCTAAGCACTAGTGTTTTAAGGAACAGCTTAAAAAGAGAATCCTAATGTGATTTCTTTATAATGGGTGTGTTCCTTATCTTATCCTAGTGTCTAAACTCTTCTCCATGGCTGCACCCCCAAATAATATTCCCTTACGTGCTAAGGGGTATCTAGAGAGTGGGATAGGTTTAATAACTACCCTAACCCTAACGCGTACCCTAACCCTAACCCCTACCCTAACCCTAACACGTACCGTAATCCTAACCTGTACCCTAAACCGAGGCCTAACCCTAACACTAACCCTAACCCTAACCCTAACCCATACCCTACGCCGTACCCGCACACCTCCCCGAACCCGTACCCTAAGCCATACCCTAAACCTAACCCTAAGCCTAACCCTAACCCTAGGCTACCCTTGACTGCTTCTGCCTCCAATTGATTTCCTAAGCAGTAGTGTTTTAAGGAACAGCTTAAAAAGAGAATCCTAATGTGATTTCTTTATAATGGGTGTGTTCCTTATCTTATCCTAGTGTCTAAACTCTTCTCCATGGCTGGACCCCCAAATAATATTCCTTTACGTGCTAAGGGGGAGCTAGAGAGTGGGATAGGTTTACTAACTACCCTAGCCCTAACGCGTAACCTAACCCTAACCCCTACCCTAACCCTAACACGTACCCTAATCCTAACCCGTACCCTAAACCGAGCCCTAACCCTAACACTAACCCAAACCCTAACCCTAACCCATACCCTACGCCGTACACGAACACCTCCCCGAACCCATACCCCAAGCCGTACCCTAACCCTAACCCTAAGCCTAACCCTAACCCTAGGCTACCCTTGACTGCTTCTGCCTCCAATAGATTTCCTAAGCACTAGTGTTTTAAGGAACAGCTTAAAAAGAGAATCCTAAAGTGATTTCTTTATAATGGGTGTGTTCCTTATCTTATCCTAGTGTCTAAACTCTTCTCCATGGCTGGACCCCCAAATAATATTCCTTTACGTGCTAAGGGGTATCTAGAGAGTGGGATAGGTTTAATAACTACCCTAACCCTAACGCGTACCCTAACCCTAACCCCTACCCTAACCCTAACACGTACCCTAATCCTAACCCGTACCCTAAACCGAGCCCTAACCCTAACACTAACCCTAACCCTAACCCTAACCCATACCCTACGCCGTACCCGAAACCCTCCCCGAACCCGTACCCTAAGCCGTACCCTAAGCCTAACCCTAAGCCTAACCCTAACCCTAGGCTACCCTTGACTGCTTCTGCCTCCAATAGATTTCCTAAGCACTAGTGTTTTAAGGAAGAGCTGAAAAAGAGAATCCTAATGTTATTTCTTTATAATGGGTGTGTTCCTTATCTTATCCTAGTGTCTAAACTCTTCTCCATGGCTGGACCCTCAAATAATATTCCTTTACGTGCTAAGGGGTATCTAGAGAGTGGGATAGGTTTAATAACTACCCTAACCCTAACGCGTACCCTAACCCTAACCCCTACCCTAACCCTAACACGTACCCTAATCCTAACCCGTACCCTAAACCGAGCCCTAACCCTAACACTAACCCTAACCCTAACCCTAACCCATACCCTACGCCGTACCCGAAACCCTCCCCGAACCGGTACCCTAAGCTGTACCCTAAGCCTAACCCGAAGCCTAACCCTAACCCTAGGCTACCCTTGACTGCTTCTGCCTCCAATAGATTTCCTAAGCACTAGTGTTTTAAGTAACAGCTTAAAAAGAGAATCCTAATGTGATTTCTTTATAATGGGTGTGTTCCTTATCTTATCCTAGTGTCTAAACTCTTCTCCATGGCTGGACCCCCAAATAATATTCCTTTACGTGCTAAGGGGTATCTAGAGAGTGGGATAGGTTTAATAACTACCCTAACCCTAACGCATACCCTAACCCTAACCCCTACCCTAACCCTAACACGTACCCTAATCCTAACCCGTACCCTAAACCGAGCCCTAACCCTAACACTAACCCTAACCCTAACCCTAACCCATACCCTACGCCGTACCCGAACCCCTCCCCGAACCCATTCCCCAAGCCGTACCCTAAACCTAACCCTAAGCCTAACCCTAACCCTAGGCTACCCTTGACTGCTTCTGCCTCCAATAGATTTCCTAAGCACTAGTGTTTTAAGGAACAGCTTAAAAAGAGAATCCTAATGTGATTTCTTTATAATGGGTGTGTTCCTTATCTTATCCTAGTGTCTAAACTCTTCTCCATGGCTGCACCCCCAAATAATATTTCCTTACGTGCTAAGGGGGAGCTAGAGAGTGGGATAGGTTTAATAACTACCCTAACCCTAATGCGTACTCTAACCCTAACCCCTAACCTAACACTAACACGTACCCTAATCCTAACCCGTACCCTAAACCGAGCCCTAACCCTAACACTAACACTAACCCTAACCCTAACCCATACCCTACGCCGTACCTGAACCCCTCCCCAAACCCGTACCGTAAGCCGTACCCTAAGCCTAACCCTAAGCCTAACACTAACCCTAGGCTACCCTTGACTGCTTCTGCCTCCAATAGATTTCCTAAGCACTAGTGTTTTAAGCAACAGCTTAAAAAGAGAATCCTAATGTGATTTCTTTATAATGGGTGTGTTCCTTATCTTATCCTAGTGTCTAAATTCTTCTCCATGGCTGGAACCCCAAATAATATTTCTTTACGTGCTAAGGGGTATCTAGAGAGTGGGATAGGTTTACTAACTACCCTAACCCTAACGCGTACACTAACCCTAACCCCTACCCTAAACCTAACACGTACCCTAATCCTAACCGTACCCTAAACCGAGCCCTAACCCTAACACTAACCCTAACCCTAACCCTAACCCATACCCTACGCCGTACCCGCACCCCTCCCCGAACCCGTACCCTAAGCCGTACCCTAAGCCTAACCCTAAGCCTAACCCTAACCCTAGGCTACCCTTGACTGCTTCTGCCTCCAATAGATTTCCTAAACACTAGTGTTTTAAGGAACAGCTTAAAAAGAGAATCCTAATGTGATTTCTTTATAATGGGTGTGTTCCTTATCTTATCCTAGTGTCTAAACTCTTCTCCATGGCTGGACCCCCAAATAATATTCCTTTACGTGCTAAGGGGTATCTAGAGAGTGGGATAGGTTTAATAACTACCCTAACCCTAACGCATACCCTAACCCTAACCCCTACCCTAACCCTAACACGTACCCTAATCCTAACCCGTACCCTAAACCGAGCCCTAACCCTAACACTAACCCTAACCCTAACCCTAACCCATACCCTACGCCGTACCCGAACCCCTCCCCGAACCCATTCCCCAAGCCGTACCCTAAACCTAACCCTAAGCCTAACCCTAACCCTAGGCTACCCTTGACTGCTTCTGCCTCCAATAGATTTCCTAAGCACTAGTGTTTTAAGGAACAGCTTAAAAAGAGAATCCTAATGTGATTTCTTTATAATGGGTGTGTTCCTTATCTTATCCTAGTGTCTAAATTCTTCTCCATGGCTGGAACCCCAAATAATATTCCTTTACGTGCTAAGGGGTATCTAGAGAGTGGGATAGGTTTACTAACTACCCTAACCCTAACGCGTACCCTAACCCTAACCCCTACCCTAAACCTAACACGTACCCTAATCCTAACCGTACCCTAAACCGAGCCCTAACCCTAACACTAACCCTAACCCTAACCCTAACCCATACCCTACGCCGTACCCGCACCCCTCCCCGAACCCGTAACCTAAGCCGTACCCTAAGCCTAACCCTAAGCCTAACCCTAACCCTAGGCTACCCTTGACTGCTTCTGCCTCCAGTAGATTTCCTAAGCACTACTGTTTTAAGGAACAGCTTAAAAAGAGAATCCTAATGTGATTTCTTTATAATGGGTGTGTTCCTTATCTTATCCTAGTGTCTAAACTCTTCTCCATGGCTGCACCCCCAAATAATATTCCCTTACGTGCTAAGGGGTATCTAGAGAGTGGGATAGGTTTAATAACTACCCTAACCCTAACGCGTACCCTAACCCTAACCCCTACCCTAACCCTAACACGTACCGTAATCCTAACCTGTACCCTAAACCGAGGCCTAACCCTAACACTAACCCTAACCCTAACCCTAACCCATACCCTACGCCGTACCCGCACACCTCCCCGAACCCGTACCCTAAGCCATACCCTAAACCTAACCCTAAGCCTAACCCTAACCCTAGGCTACCCTTGACTGCTTCTGCCTCCAATTGATTTCCTAAGCAGTAGTGTTTTAAGGAACAGCTTAAAAAGAGAATCCTAATGTGATTTCTTTATAATGGGTGTGTTCCTTATCTTATCCTAGTGTCTAAACTCTTCTCCATGGCTGGACCCCCAAATAATATTCCTTTACGTGCTAAGGGGGAGCTAGAGAGTGGGATAGGTTTACTAACTACCCTAGCCCTAACGCGTAACCTAACCCTAACCCCTACCCTAACCCTAACACGTACCCTAATCCTAACCCGTACCCTAAACCGAGCCCTAACCCTAACACTAACCCAAACCCTAACCCTAACCCATACCCTACGCCGTACACGAACACCTCCCCGAACCCATACCCCAAGCCGTACCCTAACCCTAACCCTAAGCCTAACCCTAACCCTAGGCTACCCTTGACTGCTTCTGCCTCCAATAGATTTCCTAAGCACTAGTGTTTTAAGGAACAGCTTAAAAAGAGAATCCTAAAGTGATTTCTTTATAATGGGTGTGTTCCTTATCTTATCCTAGTGTCTAAACTCTTCTCCATGGCTGGACCCCCAAATAATATTCCTTTACGTGCTAAGGGGTATCTAGAGAGTGGGATAGGTTTAATAACTACCCTAACCCTAACGCGTACCCTAACCCTAACCCCTACCCTAACCCTAACACGTACCCTAATCCTAACCCGTACCCTAAACCGAGCCCTAACCCTAACACTAACCCTAACCCTAACCCTAACCCATACCCTACGCCGTACCCGAAACCCTCCCCGAACCCGTACCCTAAGCCGTACCCTAAGCCTAACCCTAAGCCTAACCCTAACCCTAGGCTACCCTTGACTGCTTCTGCCTCCAATAGATTTCCTAAGCACTAGTGTTTTAAGGAAGAGCTGAAAAAGAGAATCCTAATGTTATTTCTTTATAATGGGTGTGTTCCTTATCTTATCCTAGTGTCTAAACTCTTCTCCATGGCTGGACCCCCAAATAATATTCCTTTACGTGCTAAGGGGTATCTAGAGAGTGGGATAGGTTTAACAACTACCCTAACCCTAACGCGTACCCTAAACCTAACCCCTACCCTAACCCTAACACGTACCCTAATCCTAACCCGTACCCTAAGCCGAGCCCTAACCCTAACACTAACCCTAACCCTAACCCTAACCCATACCGTAGGCCGTACCCGCACCCCTCCCCGAACCCGTACCCTAAGCCGTACCCTAAGCCGAACCCTAAGCCTAACCCTAACCCTAGGCTACCCTTGACTGCTTCTGCCTCCAATTGATTTCCTAAGCACTAGTGTTTTAAGGAACAGCTTAAAAAGAGAATCCTAATGTGATTTCTTTATAATGGGTGTGTTCCTTATCTTATCCTAGTGTCTAAACTCTTCTCCATGGCTGGACCCCCAAATAATATTCCTTTACGTGCTAAGGGGTATCTAGAGAGTGGGATAGGTTTAATAACTACCCTAACCCTAACGCATACCCTAACCCTAACCCCTACCCTAACCCTAACACGTACCCTAATCCTAACCCGTACCCTAAACCGAGCCCTAACCCTAACACTAACCCTAACCCTAACCCTAACCCATACCCTACGCCGTACCCGAACCCCTCCCCGAACCCATTCCCCAAGCCGTACCCTAAACCTAACCCTAAGCCTAACCCTAACCCTAGGCTACCCTTGACTGCTTCTGCCTCCAATAGATTTCCTAAGCACTAGTGTTTTAAGGAACAGCTTAAAAAGAGAATCCTAATGTGATTTCTTTATAATGGGTGTGTTCCTTATCTTATCCTAGTGTCTAAACTCTTCTCCATGGCTGCACCCCCAAATAATATTTCCTTACGTGCTAAGGGGGAGCTAGAGAGTGGGATAGGTTTAATAACTACCCTAACCCTAATGCGTACTCTAACCCTAACCCCTAACCTAACACTAACACGTACCCTAATCCTAACCCGTACCCTAAACCGAGCCCTAACCCTAACACTAACACTAACCCTAACCCTAACCCATACCCTACGCCGTACCTGAACCCCTCCCCAAACCCGTACCGTAAGCCGTACCCTAAGCCTAACCCTAAGCCTAACCCTAACCCTAGGCTACCCTTGACTGCTTCTGCCTCCAATAGATTTCCTAAGCACTAGTGTTTTAAGGAACAGCTTAAAAAGAGAATCCTAAAGTGATTTCTTTATAATGGGTGTGTTCCTTATCTTATCCTAGTGTCTAAACTCTTCTCCATGGCTGGACCCCCAAATAATATTCCTTTACGTGCTAAGGGGTATCTAGAGAGTGGGATAGGTTTAATAACTACCCTAACCCTAACGCGTACCCTAACCCTAACCCCTACCCTAACCCTAACACGTACCCTAATCCTAACCCGTACCCTAAACCGAGCCCTAACCCTAACACTAACCCTAACCCTAACCCTAACCCATACCCTACGCCGTACCCGAAACCCTCCCCGAACCCGTACCCTAAGCCGTACCCTAAGCCTAACCCTAAGCCTAACCCTAACCCTAGGCTACCCTTGACTGCTTCTGCCTCCAATAGATTTCCTAAGCACTAGTGTTTTAAGGAAGAGCTGAAAAAGAGAATCCTAATGTTATTTCTTTATAATGGGTGTGTTCCTTATCTTATCCTAGTGTCTAAACTCTTCTCCATGGCTGGACCCTCAAATAATATTCCTTTACGTGCTAAGGGGTATCTAGAGAGTGGGATAGGTTTAATAACTACCCTAACCCTAACGCGTACCCTAACCCTAACCCCTACCCTAACCCTAACACGTACCCTAATCCTAACCCGTACCCTAAACCGAGCCCTAACCCTAACACTAACCCTAACCCTAACCCTAACCCATACCCTACGCCGTACCCGAAACCCTCCCCGAACCGGTACCCTAAGCCGTACCCTAAGCCTAACCCGAAGCCTAACCCTAACCCTAGGCTACCCTTGACTGCTTCTGCCTCCAATAGATTTCCTAAGCACTAGTGTTTTAAGGAACAGCTTAAAAAGAGAATCCTAATGTGATTTCTTTATAATGGGTGTGTTCCTTATCTTATCCTAGTGTCTAAACTCTTCTCCATGGCTGGACCCCCAAATAATATTCCTTTACGTGCTAAGGGGTATCTAGAGAGTGGGATAGGTTTAATAACTACCCTAACCCTAACGCATACCCTAACCCTAACCCCTACCCTAACCCTAACACGTACCCTAATCCTAACCCGTACCCTAAACCGAGCCCTAACCCTAACACTAACCCTAACCCTAACCCTAACCCATACCCTACGCCGTACCCGAACCCCTCCCCGAACCCATTCCCCAAGCCGTACCCTAAACCTAACCCTAAGCCTAACCCTAACCCTAGGCTACCCTTGACTGCTTCTGCCTCCAATAGATTTCCTAAGCACTAGTGTTTTAAGGAACAGCTTAAAAAGAGAATCCTAATGTGATTTCTTTATAATGGGTGTGTTCCTTATCTTATCCTAGTGTCTAAACTCTTCTCCATGGCTGCACCCCCAAATAATATTTCCTTACGTGCTAAGGGGGAGCTAGAGAGTGGGATAGGTTTAATAACTACCCTAACCCTAATGCGTACTCTAACCCTAACCCCTAACCTAACACTAACACGTACCCTAATCCTAACCCGTACCCTAAACCGAGCCCTAACCCTAACACTAACACTAACCCTAACCCTAACCCATACCCTACGCCGTACCTGAACCCCTCCCCAAACCCGTACCGTAAGCCGTACCCTAAGCCTAACCCTAAGCCTAACACTAACCCTAGGCTACCCTTGACTGCTTCTGCCTCCAATAGATTTCCTAAGCACTAGTGTTTTAAGCAACAGCTTAAAAAGAGAATCCTAATGTGATTTCTTTATAATGGGTGTGTTCCTTATCTTATCCTAGTGTCTAAATTCTTCTCCATGGCTGGAACCCCAAATAATATTTCTTTACGTGCTAAGGGGTATCTAGAGAGTGGGATAGGTTTACTAACTACCCTAACCCTAACGCGTACACTAACCCTAACCCCTACCCTAAACCTAACACGTACCCTAATCCTAACCGTACCCTAAACCGAGCCCTAACCCTAACACTAACCCTAACCCTAACCCTAACCCATACCCTACGCCGTACCCGCACCCCTCCCCGAACCCGTACCCTAAGCCGTACCCTAAGCCTAACCCTAAGCCTAACCCTAACCCTAGGCTACCCTTGACTGCTTCTGCCTCCAATAGATTTCCTAAGCACTAGTGTTTTAAGGAACAGCTTAAAAAGAGAATCCTAATGTGATTTCTTTATAATGGGTGTGTTCCTTATCTTATCCTAGTGTCTAAACTCTTCTCCATGGCTGGACCCCCAAATAATATTCCTTTACGTGCTAAGGGGTATCTAGAGAGTGGGATAGGTTTAATAACTACCCTAACCCTAACGCATACCCTAACCCTAACCCCTACCCTAACCCTAACACGTACCCTAATCCTAACCCGTACCCTAAACCGAGCCCTAACCCTAACACTAACCCTAACCCTAACCCTAACCCATACCCTACGCCGTACCCGAACCCCTCCCCGAACCCATTCCCCAAGCCGTACCCTAAACCTAACCCTAAGCCTAACCCTAACCCTAGGCTACCCTTGACTGCTTCTGCCTCCAATAGATTTCCTAAGCACTAGTGTTTTAAGGAACAGCTTAAAAAGAGAATCCTAATGTGATTTCTTTATAATGGGTGTGTTCCTTATCTTATCCTAGTGTCTAAATTCTTCTCCATGGCTGGAACCCCAAATAATATTCCTTTACGTGCTAAGGGGTATCTAGAGAGTGGGATAGGTTTACTAACTACCCTAACCCTAACGCGTACCCTAACCCTAACCCCTACCCTAAACCTAACACGTACCCTAATCCTAACCGTACCCTAAACCGAGCCCTAACCCTAACACTAACCCTAACCCTAACCCTAACCCATACCCTACGCCGTACCCGCACCCCTCCCCGAACCCGTAACCTAAGCCGTACCCTAAGCCTAACCCTAAGCCTAACCCTAACCCTAGGCTACCCTTGACTGCTTCTGCCTCCAGTAGATTTCCTAAGCACTACTGTTTTAAGGAACAGCTTAAAAAGAGAATCCTAATGTGATTTCTTTATAATGGGTGTGTTCCTTATCTTATCCTAGTGTCTAAACTCTTCTCCATGGCTGCACCCCCAAATAATATTCCCTTACGTGCTAAGGGGTATCTAGAGAGTGGGATAGGTTTAATAACTACCCTAACCCTAACGCGTACCCTAACCCTAACCCCTACCCTAACCCTAACACGTACCGTAATCCTAACCTGTACCCTAAACCGAGGCCTAACCCTAACACTAACCCTAACCCTAACCCTAACCCATACCCTACGCCGTACCCGCACACCTCCCCGAACCCGTACCCTAAGCCATACCCTAAACCTAACCCTAAGCCTAACCCTAACCCTAGGCTACCCTTGACTGCTTCTGCCTCCAATTGATTTCCTAAGCAGTAGTGTTTTAAGGAACAGCTTAAAAAGAGAATCCTAATGTGATTTCTTTATAATGGGTGTGTTCCTTATCTTATCCTAGTGTCTAAACTCTTCTCCATGGCTGGACCCCCAAATAATATTCCTTTACGTGCTAAGGGGGAGCTAGAGAGTGGGATAGGTTTACTAACTACCCTAGCCCTAACGCGTAACCTAACCCTAACCCCTACCCTAACCCTAACACGTACCCTAATCCTAACCCGTACCCTAAACCGAGCCCTAACCCTAACACTAACCCAAACCCTAACCCTAACCCATACCCTACGCCGTACACGAACACCTCCCCGAACCCATACCCCAAGCCGTACCCTAACCCTAACCCTAAGCCTAACCCTAACCCTAGGCTACCCTTGACTGCTTCTGCCTCCAATAGATTTCCTAAGCACTAGTGTTTTAAGGAACAGCTTAAAAAGAGAATCCTAAAGTGATTTCTTTATAATGGGTGTGTTCCTTATCTTATCCTAGTGTCTAAATTCTTCTCCATGGCTGGACCCCCAAATAATATTCCTTTACGTGCTAAGGGGTATCTAGAGAGTGGGATAGGTTTAATAACTACCCTAACCCTAACGCGTACCCTAACCCTAACCCCTACCCTAACCCTAACACGTACCCTAATCCTAACCCGTACCCTAAACCGAGCCCTAACCCTAACACTAACCCTAACCCTAACCCTAACCCATACCCTACGCCGTACCCGAAACCCTCCCCGAACCCGTACCCTAAGCCGTACCCTAAGCCTAACCCTAAGCCTAACCCTAACCCTAGGCTACCCTTGACTGCTTCTGCCTCCAATAGATTTCCTAAGCACTAGTGTTTTAAGGAAGAGCTGAAAAAGAGAATCCTAATGTTATTTCTTTATAATGGGTGTGTTCCTTATCTTATCCTAGTGTCTAAACTCTTCTCCATGGCTGGACCCCCAAATAATATTCCTTTACGTGCTAAGGGGTATCTAGAGAGTGGGATAGGTTTAACAACTACCCTAACCCTAACGCGTACCCTAAACCTAACCCCTACCCTAACCCTAACACGTACCCTAATCCTAACCCGTACCCTAAGCCGAGCCCTAACCCTAACACTAACCCTAACCCTAACCCTAACCCATACCGTAGGCCGTACCCGCACCCCTCCCCGAACCCGTACCCTAAGCCGTACCCTAAGCCTAACCCTAAGCCTAACCCTAACCCTAGGCTACCCTTGACTGCTTCTGCCTCCAATAGATTTCCTAAGCACTAGTGTTTTAACGAACAGCTTAAAAAGAGAATCCTAATGTGATTTCTTTATAATGGGTGTGTTCCTTATCTTATCCTAGTGTAGAAACTCTTCTCCATGGCTGGACCCTCAAATAATATTCCTTTACGTGCTAAGGGGTATCTAGAGAGTGGGATAGGTTTAATAACTACCCTAACCCTAACGCGTACCCTAACCCTAACCCCTACCCTAACCCTAACACGTACCCTAATCCTAACCCGTACCCTAAACCGAGCCCTAACCCTAACACTAACCCTAACCCTAACCCTAACCCATACCCTACGCCGTACCCGAAACCCTCCCCGAACCGGTACCCTAAGCCGTACCCTAAGCCTAACCCGAAGCCTAACCCTAACCCTAGGCTACCCTTGACTGCTTCTGCCTCCAATAGATTTCCTAAGCACTAGTGTTTTAAGGAACAGCTTAAAAAGAGAATCCTAATGTGATTTCTTTATAATGGGTGTGTTCCTTATCTTATCCTAGTGTCTAAACTCTTCTCCATGGCTGGACCCCCAAATAATATTCCTTTACGTGCTAAGGGGTATCTAGAGAGTGGGATAGGTTTAATAACTACCCTAACCCTAACGCATACCCTAACCCTAACCCCTACCCTAACCCTAACACGTACCCTAATCCTAACCCGTACCCTAAACCGAGCCCTAACCCTAACACTAACCCTAACCCTAACCCTAACCCATACCCTACGCCGTACCCGAACCCCTCCCCGAACCCATTCCCCAAGCCGTACCCTAAACCTAACCCTAAGCCTAACCCTAACCCTAGGCTACCCTTGACTGCTTCTGCCTCCAATAGATTTCCTAAGCACTAGTGTTTTAAGGAACAGCTTAAAAAGAGAATCCTAATGTGATTTCTTTATAATGGGTGTGTTCCTTATCTTATCCTAGTGTCTAAACTCTTCTCCATGGCTGCACCCCCAAATAATATTTCCTTACGTGCTAAGGGGGAGCTAGAGAGTGGGATAGGTTTAATAACTACCCTAACCCTAATGCGTACTCTAACCCTAACCCCTAACCTAACACTAACACGTACCCTAATCCTAACCCGTACCCTAAACCGAGCCCTAACCCTAACACTAACACTAACCCTAACCCTAACCCATACCCTACGCCGTACCTGAACCCCTCCCCAAACCCGTACCGTAAGCCGTACCCTAAGCCTAACCCTAAGCCTAACACTAACCCTAGGCTACCCTTGACTGCTTCTGCCTCCAATAGATTTCCTAAGCACTAGTGTTTTAAGCAACAGCTTAAAAAGAGAATCCTAATGTGATTTCTTTATAATGGGTGTGTTCCTTATCTTATCCTAGTGTCTAAATTCTTCTCCATGGCTGGAACCCCAAATAATATTTCTTTACGTGCTAAGGGGTATCTAGAGAGTGGGATAGGTTTACTAACTACCCTAACCCTAACGCGTACACTAACCCTAACCCCTACCCTAAACCTAACACGTACCCTAATCCTAACCGTACCCTAAACCGAGCCCTAACCCTAACACTAACCCTAACCCTAACCCTAACCCATACCCTACGCCGTACCCGCACCCCTCCCCGAACCCGTACCCTAAGCCGTACCCTAAGCCTAACCCTAAGCCTAACCCTAACCCTAGGCTACCCTTGACTGCTTCTGCCTCCAATAGATTTCCTAAGCACTAGTGTTTTAAGGAACAGCTTAAAAAGAGAATCCTAATGTGATTTCTTTATAATGGGTGTGTTCCTTATCTTATCCTAGTGTCTAAACTCTTCTCCATGGCTGGACCCCCAAATAATATTCCTTTACGTGCTAAGGGGTATCTAGAGAGTGGGATAGGTTTAATAACTACCCTAACCCTAACGCATACCCTAACCCTAACCCCTACCCTAACCCTAACACGTACCCTAATCCTAACCCGTACCCTAAACCGAGCCCTAACCCTAACACTAACCCTAACCCTAACCCTAACCCATACCCTACGCCGTACCCGAACCCCTCCCCGAACCCATTCCCCAAGCCGTACCCTAAACCTAACCCTAAGCCTAACCCTAACCCTAGGCTACCCTTGACTGCTTCTGCCTCCAATAGATTTCCTAAGCACTAGTGTTTTAAGGAACAGCTTAAAAAGAGAATCCTAATGTGATTTCTTTATAATGGGTGTGTTCCTTATCTTATCCTAGTGTCTAAACTCTTCTCCATGGCTGCACCCCCAAATAATATTTCCTTACGTGCTAAGGGGTATCTAGAGAGTGGGATAGGTTTAATAACTACCCTAACCCTAATGCGTACTCTAACCCTAACCCCTAACCTAACACTAACACGTACCCTAATCCTAACCCGTACCCTAAACCGAGCCCTAACCCTAACACTAACACTAACCCTAACCCTAACCCATACCCTACGCCGTACCTGAACCCCTCCCCAAACCCGTACCCTAAGCCGTACCCTAAGCCTAACCCTAAGCCTAACACTAACCCTAGGCTACCCTTGACTGCTTCTGCCTCCAATAGATTTCCTAAGCACTAGTGTTTTAAGCAACAGCTTAAAAAGAGAATCCTAATGTGATTTCTTTATAATGGGTGTGTTCCTTATCTTATCCTAGTGTCTAAATTCTTCTCCATGGCTGGAACCCCAAATAATATTCCTTTACGTGCTAAGGGGTATCTAGAGAGTGGGATAGGTTTACTAACTACCCTAACCCTAACGCGTACCCTAACCCTAACCCCTACCCTAAACCTAACACGTACCCTAATCCTAACCGTACCCTAAACCGAGCCCTAACCCTAACACTAACCCTAACCCTAACCCTAACCCATACCCTACGCCGTACCCGCACCCCTCCCCGAACCCGTAACCTAAGCCGTACCCTAAGCCTAACCCTAAGCCTAACCCTAACCCTAGGCTACCCTTGACTGCTTCTGCCTCCAGTAGATTTCCTAAGCACTACTGTTTTAAGGAACAGCTTAAAAAGAGAATCCTAAAGTGATTTCTTTATAATGGGTGTGTTCCTTATCTTATCCTAGTGTCTAAACTCTTCTCCATGGCTGCACCCCCAAATAATATTCCCTTACGTGCTAAGGGGTATCTAGAGAGTGGGATAGGTTTAATAACTACCCTAACCCTAACGCGTACCCTAACCCTAACCCCTACCCTAACCCTAACACGTACCGTAATCCTAACCTGTACCCTAAACCGAGGCCTAACCCTAACACTAACCCTAACCCTAACCCTAACCCATACCCTACGCCGTACCCGCACACCTCCCCGAACCCGTACCCTAAGCCATACCCTAAACCTAACCCTAAGCCTAACCCTAACCCTAGGCTACCCTTGACTGCTTCTGCCTCCAATTGATTTCCTAAGCAGTAGTGTTTTAAGGAACAGCTTAAAAAGAGAATCCTAATGTGATTTCTTTATAATGGGTGTGTTCCTTATCTTATCCTAGTGTCTAAACTCTTCTCCATGGCTGGACCCCCAAATAATATTCCTTTACGTGCTAAGGGGGAGCTAGAGAGTGGGATAGGTTTACTAACTACCCTAGCCCTAACGCGTAACCTAACCCTAACCCCTACCCTAACCCTAACACGTACCCTAATCCTAACCCGTACCCTAAACCGAGCCCTAACCCTAACACAAACCCAAACCCTAACCCTAACCCATACCCTACGCCGTACACGAACACCTCCCCGAACCCATACCCCAAGCCGTACCCTAACCCTAACCCTAAGCCTAACCCTAACCCTAGGCTACCCTTGACTGCTTCTGCCTCCAATAGATTTCCTAAGCACTAGTGTTTTAAGGAACAGCTTAAAAAGAGAATCCTAAAGTGATTTCTTTATAATGGGTGTGTTCCTTATCTTATCCTAGTGTCTAAACTCTTCTCCATGGCTGGACCCCCAAATAATATTCCTTTACGTGCTAAGGGGTATCTAGAGAGTGGGATAGGTTTAATAACTACCCTAACCCTAACGCGTACCCTAACCCTAACCCCTACCCTAACCCTAACACGTACCCTAATCCTAACCCGTACCCTAAACCGAGCCCTAACCCTAACACTAACCCTAACCCTAACCCTAACCCATACCCTACGCCGTACCCGAAACCCTCCCCGAACCCGTACCCTAAGCCGTACCCTAAGCCTAACCCTAAGCCTAACCCTAACCCTAGGCTACCCTTGACTGCTTCTGCCTCCAATAGATTTCCTAAGCACTAGTGTTTTAAGGAAGAGCTGAAAAAGAGAATCCTAATGTTATTTCTTTATAATGGGTGTGTTCCTTATCTTATCCTAGTGTCTAAACTCTTCTCCATGGCTGGACCCTCAAATAATATTCCTTTACGTGCTAAGGGGTATCTAGAGAGTGGGATAGGTTTAATAACTACCCTAACCCTAACGCGTACCCTAACCCTAACCCCTACCCTAACCCTAACACGTACCCTAATCCTAACCCGTACCCTAAACCGAGCCCTAACCCTAACACTAACCCTAACCCTAACCCTAACCCATACCCTACGCCGTACCCGAAACCCTCCCCGAACCGGTACCCTAAGCCGTACCCTAAGCCTAACCCGAAGCCTAACCCTAACCCTAGGCTACCCTTGACTGCTTCTGCCTCCAATAGATTTCCTAAGCACTAGTGTTTTAAGGAACAGCTTAAAAAGAGAATCCTAATGTGATTTCTTTATAATGGGTGTGTTCCTTATCTTATCCTAGTGTCTAAACTCTTCTCCATGGCTGGACCCCCAAATAATATTCCTTTACGTGCTAAGGGGTATCTAGAGAGTGGGATAGGTTTAATAACTACCCTAACCCTAACGCATACCCTAACCCTAACCCCTACCCTAACCCTAACACGTACCCTAATCCTAACCCGTACCCTAAACCGAGCCCTAACCCTAACACTAACCCTAACCCTAACCCTAACCCATACCCTACGCCGTACCCGAACCCCTCCCCGAACCCATTCCCCAAGCCGTACCCTAAACCTAACCCTAAGCCTAACCCTAACCCTAGGCTACCCTTGACTGCTTCTGCCTCCAATAGATTTCCTAAGCACTAGTGTTTTAAGGAACAGCTTAAAAAGAGAATCCTAATGTGATTTCTTTATAATGGGTGTGTTCCTTATCTTATCCTAGTGTCTAAACTCTTCTCCATGGCTGCACCCCCAAATAATATTTCCTTACGTGCTAAGGGGGAGCTAGAGAGTGGGATAGGTTTAATAACTACCCTAACCCTAATGCGTACTCTAACCCTAACCCCTAACCTAACACTAACACGTACCCTAATCCTAACCCGTACCCTAAACCGAGCCCTAACCCTAACACTAACACTAACCCTAACCCTAACCCATACCCTACGCCGTACCTGAACCCCTCCCCAAACCCGTACCGTAAGCCGTACCCTAAGCCTAACCCTAAGCCTAACACTAACCCTAGGCTACCCTTGACTGCTTCTGCCTCCAATAGATTTCCTAAGCACTAGTGTTTTAAGCAACAGCTTAAAAAGAGAATCCTAATGTGATTTCTTTATAATGGGTGTGTTCCTTATCTTATCCTAGTGTCTAAATTCTTCTCCATGGCTGGAACCCCAAATAATATTTCTTTACGTGCTAAGGGGTATCTAGAGAGTGGGATAGGTTTACTAACTACCCTAACCCTAACGCGTACACTAACCCTAACCCCTACCCTAAACCTAACACGTACCCTAATCCTAACCGTACCCTAAACCGAGCCCTAACCCTAACACTAACCCTAACCCTAACCCTAACCCATACCCTACGCCGTACCCGCACCCCTCCCCGAACCCGTACCCTAAGCCGTACCCTAAGCCTAACCCTAAGCCTAACCCTAACCCTAGGCTACCCTTGACTGCTTCTGCCTCCAATAGATTTCCTAAGCACTAGTGTTTTAAGGAACAGCTTAAAAAGAGAATCCTAATGTGATTTCTTTATAATGGGTGTGTTCCTTATCTTATCCTAGTGTCTAAACTCTTCTCCATGGCTGGACCCCCAAATAATATTCCTTTACGTGCTAAGGGGTATCTAGAGAGTGGGATAGGTTTAATAACTACCCTAACCCTAACGCATACCCTAACCCTAACCCCTACCCTAACCCTAACACGTACCCTAATCCTAACCCGTACCCTAAACCGAGCCCTAACCCTAACACTAACCCTAACCCTAACCCTAACCCATACCCTACGCCGTACCCGAACCCCTCCCCGAACCCATTCCCCAAGCCGTACCCTAAACCTAACCCTAAGCCTAACCCTAACCCTAGGCTACCCTTGACTGCTTCTGCCTCCAATAGATTTCCTAAGCACTAGTGTTTTAAGGAACAGCTTAAAAAGAGAATCCTAATGTGATTTCTTTATAATGGGTGTGTTCCTTATCTTATCCTAGTGTCTAAATTCTTCTCCATGGCTGGAACCCCAAATAATATTCCTTTACGTGCTAAGGGGTATCTAGAGAGTGGGATAGGTTTACTAACTACCCTAACCCTAACGCGTACCCTAACCCTAACCCCTACCCTAAACCTAACACGTACCCTAATCCTAACCGTACCCTAAACCGAGCCCTAACCCTAACACTAACCCTAACCCTAACCCTAACCCATACCCTACGCCGTACCCGCACCCCTCCCCGAACCCGTAACCTAAGCCGTACCCTAAGCCTAACCCTAAGCCTAACCCTAACCCTAGGCTACCCTTGACTGCTTCTGCCTCCAGTAGATTTCCTAAGCACTACTGTTTTAAGGAACAGCTTAAAAAGAGAATCCTAATGTGATTTCTTTATAATGGGTGTGTTCCTTATCTTATCCTAGTGTCTAAACTCTTCTCCATGGCTGCACCCCCAAATAATATTCCCTTACGTGCTAAGGGGTATCTAGAGAGTGGGATAGGTTTAATAACTACCCTAACCCTAACGCGTACCCTAACCCTAACCCCTACCCTAACCCTAACACGTACCGTAATCCTAACCTGTACCCTAAACCGAGGCCTAACCCTAACACTAACCCTAACCCTAACCCTAACCCATACCCTACGCCGTACCCGCACACCTCCCCGAACCCGTACCCTAAGCCATACCCTAAACCTAACCCTAAGCCTAACCCTAACCCTAGGCTACCCTTGACTGCTTCTGCCTCCAATTGATTTCCTAAGCAGTAGTGTTTTAAGGAACAGCTTAAAAAGAGAATCCTAATGTGATTTCTTTATAATGGGTGTGTTCCTTATCTTATCCTAGTGTCTAAACTCTTCTCCATGGCTGGACCCCCAAATAATATTCCTTTACGTGCTAAGGGGGAGCTAGAGAGTGGGATAGGTTTACTAACTACCCTAGCCCTAACGCGTAACCTAACCCTAACCCCTACCCTAACCCTAACACGTACCCTAATCCTAACCCGTACCCTAAACCGAGCCCTAACCCTAACACTAACCCAAACCCTAACCCTAACCCATACCCTACGCCGTACACGAACACCTCCCCGAACCCATACCCCAAGCCGTACCCTAACCCTAACCCTAAGCCTAACCCTAACCCTAGGCTACCCTTGACTGCTTCTGCCTCCAATAGATTTCCTAAGCACTAGTGTTTTAAGGAACAGCTTAAAAAGAGAATCCTAAAGTGATTTCTTTATAATGGGTGTGTTCCTTATCTTATCCTAGTGTCTAAACTCTTCTCCATGGCTGGACCCCCAAATAATATTCCTTTACGTGCTAAGGGGTATCTAGAGAGTGGGATAGGTTTAATAACTACCCTAACCCTAACGCGTACCCTAACCCTAACCCCTACCCTAACCCTAACACGTACCCTAATCCTAACCCGTACCCTAAACCGAGCCCTAACCCTAACACTAACCCTAACCCTAACCCTAACCCATACCCTACGCCGTACCCGAAACCCTCCCCGAACCCGTACCCTAAGCCGTACCCTAAGCCTAACCCTAAGCCTAACCCTAACCCTAGGCTACCCTTGACTGCTTCTGCCTCCAATAGATTTCCTAAGCACTAGTGTTTTAAGGAAGAGCTGAAAAAGAGAATCCTAATGTTATTTCTTTATAATGGGTGTGTTCCTTATCTTATCCTAGTGTCTAAACTCTTCTCCATGGCTGGACCCCCAAATAATATTCCTTTACGTGCTAAGGGGTATCTAGAGAGTGGGATAGGTTTAACAACTACCCTAACCCTAACGCGTACCCTAAACCTAACCCCTACCCTAACCCTAACACGTACCCTAATCCTAACCCGTACCCTAAGCCGAGCCCTAACCCTAACACTAACCCTAACCCTAACCCTAACCCATACCGTAGGCCGTACCCGCACCCCTCCCCGAACCCGTACCCTAAGCCGTACCCTAAGCCGAACCCTAAGCCTAACCCTAACCCTAGGCTACCCTTGACTGCTTCTGCCTCCAATTGATTTCCTAAGCACTAGTGTTTTAAGGAACAGCTTAAAAAGAGAATCCTAATGTGATTTCTTTATAATGGGTGTGTTCCTTATCTTATCCTAGTGTCTAAACTCTTCTCCATGGCTGCACCCCCAAATAATATTGCCTTACGTGCTAAGGGGTATCTAGAGAGTGGGATAGGTTTAATAACTACCCTAAACCTAATGCGTACTCTAACCCTAACCCCTACCCTAACACTAACACGTACCCTAATCCTAACCCGTACCCTAAACCGAGCCCTAACCCTAACACTAACACTAACCCTAACCCTAACCCTAACCCATACCCTACGCCGTACCCGCACCCCTCCCCGAACCCGTACCCTAAGCCGTACCCTAAGCCTAACCCTAAGCCTAACCCTAACCCTAGGCTACCCTTGACTGCTTCTGCCTCTAATAGATTTCCTAAGCACTAGTGTTTTAAGGAACAGCTTAAAAAGAGAATCCTAATGTGATTTCTTTATAATGGGTGTGTTCCTTATCTTATCCTAGTGTCTAAACTCTTCTCCATGGCTGGACCCCCAAATAATATTCCTTTACGTGCTAAGGGGTATCTAGAGAGTGGGATAGGTTTAATAACTACCCTAACCCTAACGCATACCCTAACCCTAACCCTAACACGTACCCTAATCCTAACCCGTACCCTAAACCGAGCCCTAACCCTAACACTAACCCTAACCCTAACCCTAACCCATACCCTACGCCGTACCCGAACCCCTCCCCGAACCCATTCCCCAAGCCGTACCCTAAGCCTAACCCTAAGCCTAACCCTAACCCTAGGCTACCCTTGACTGCTTCTGCCTCCAATAGATTTCCTAAGCACTACTGTTTTAAGGAACAGCTTAAAAAGAGAATCCTAATGTGATTTCTTTATAATGGGTGTGTTCCTTATCTTATCCTAGTGTCTAAACTCTTCTCCATGGCTGCACCCCCAAATAATATTCCCTTACGTGCTAAGGGGTATCTAGAGAGTGGGATAGGTTTAATAACTACCCTAACCCTAACGCGTACCCTAACCCTAACCCCTACCCTAACCCTAACACGTACCCTAATCCTAACCCGTACCCTAAACCGAGCCCTAACCCTAACACTAATCCTAACACTAACCCATACCCTACGCCGTACCCGCACCCCTCCCCGAACCCGTAACCTAAGCCGTACCCTAAGCCTAACCCTAAGCCTAACCCTAACCCTAGGCTACCCTTGACTGCTTCTGCCTCCAATAGATTTCCTAAGCACTACTGTTTTAAGGAACAGCTTAAAAAGAGAATCCTAATGTGATTTCTTTATAATGGGTGTGTTCCTTACCTTATCCTAGTGTCTAAACTCTTCTCCATGGCTGCACCCCCAAATAATATTCCCTTACGTGCTAAGGGGTATCTAGAGAGTGGGATAGGTTTAATAACTACCCTAACCCTAACGCGTACCCTAACCCTAACCCCTACCCTAACCCTAACACGTACCCTAATCCTAACCCGTACCCTAAACCGAGCCCTAACCCTAACACTAACCCTAACCCTAACCCTAACCCATACCCTACGCCGTACCCGAAACCCTCCCCGAACCCGTACCCTAAGCCGTACCCTAAGCCTAACCCTAAGCCTAACCCTAACCCTAGGCTACCCTTGACTGCTTCTGCCTCCAATAGATTTCCTAAGCACTAGTGTTTTAAGGAAGAGCTGAAAAAGAGAATCCTAATGTTATTTCTTTATAATGGGTGTGTTCCTTATCTTATCCTAGTGTCTAAACTCTTCTCCATGGCTGGACCCTCAAATAATATTCCTTTACGTGCTAAGGGGTATCTAGAGAGTGGGATAGGTTTAATAACTACCCTAACCCTAACGCGTACCCTAACCCTAACCCCTACCCTAACCCTAACACGTACCCTAATCCTAACCCGTACCCTAAACCGAGCCCTAACCCTAACACTAACCCTAACCCTAACCCTAACCCATACCCTACGCCGTACCCGAAACCCTCCCCGAACCGGTACCCTAAGCCGTACCCTAAGCCTAACCCGAAGCCTAACCCTAACCCTAGGCTACCCTTGACTGCTTCTGCCTCCAATAGATTTCCTAAGCACTAGTGTTTTAAGGAACAGCTTAAAAAGAGAATCCTAATGTGATTTCTTTATAATGGGTGTGTTCCTTATCTTATCCTAGTGTCTAAACTCTTCTCCATGGCTGGACCCCCAAATAATATTCCTTTACGTGCTAAGGGGTATCTAGAGAGTGGGATAGGTTTAATAACTACCCTAACCCTAACGCATACCCTAACCCTAACCCCTACCCTAACCCTAACACGTACCCTAATCCTAACCCGTACCCTAAACCGAGCCCTAACCCTAACACTAACCCTAACCCTAACCCTAACCCATACCCTACGCCGTACCCGAACCCCTCCCCGAACCCATTCCCCAAGCCGTACCCTAAACCTAACCCTAAGCCTAACCCTAACCCTAGGCTACCCTTGACTGCTTCTGCCTCCAATAGATTTCCTAAGCACTAGTGTTTTAAGGAACAGCTTAAAAAGAGAATCCTAATGTGATTTCTTTATAATGGGTGTGTTCCTTATCTTATCCTAGTGTCTAAACTCTTCTCCATGGCTGCACCCCCAAATAATATTTCCTTACGTGCTAAGGGGGAGCTAGAGAGTGGGATAGGTTTAATAACTACCCTAACCCTAATGCGTACTCTAACCCTAACCCCTAACCTAACACTAACACGTACCCTAATCCTAACCCGTACCCTAAACCGAGCCCTAACCCTAACACTAACACTAACCCTAACCCTAACCCATACCCTACGCCGTACCTGAACCCCTCCCCAAACCCGTACCGTAAGCCGTACCCTAAGCCTAACCCTAAGCCTAACACTAACCCTAGGCTACCCTTGACTGCTTCTGCCTCCAATAGATTTCCTAAGCACTAGTGTTTTAAGCAACAGCTTAAAAAGAGAATCCTAATGTGATTTCTTTATAATGGGTGTGTTCCTTATCTTATCCTAGTGTCTAAATTCTTCTCCATGGCTGGAACCCCAAATAATATTTCTTTACGTGCTAAGGGGTATCTAGAGAGTGGGATAGGTTTACTAACTACCCTAACCCTAACGCGTACACTAACCCTAACCCCTACCCTAAACCTAACACGTACCCTAATCCTAACCGTACCCTAAACCGAGCCCTAACCCTAACACTAACCCTAACCCTAACCCTAACCCATACCCTACGCCGTACCCGCACCCCTCCCCGAACCCGTACCCTAAGCCGTACCCTAAGCCTAACCCTAAGCCTAACCCTAACCCTAGGCTACCCTTGACTGCTTCTGCCTCCAATAGATTTCCTAAGCACTAGTGTTTTAAGGAACAGCTTAAAAAGAGAATCCTAATGTGATTTCTTTATAATGGGTGTGTTCCTTATCTTATCCTAGTGTCTAAACTCTTCTCCATGGCTGGACCCCCAAATAATATTCCTTTACGTGCTAAGGGGTATCTAGAGAGTGGGATAGGTTTAATAACTACCCTAACCCTAACGCATACCCTAACCCTAACCCCTACCCTAACCCTAACACGTACCCTAATCCTAACCCGTACCCTAAACCGAGCCCTAACCCTAACACTAACCCTAACCCTAACCCTAACCCATACCCTACGCCGTACCCGAACCCCTCCCCGAACCCATTCCCCAAGCCGTACCCTAAACCTAACCCTAAGCCTAACCCTAACCCTAGGCTACCCTTGACTGCTTCTGCCTCCAATAGATTTCCTAAGCACTAGTGTTTTAAGGAACAGCTTAAAAAGAGAATCCTAATGTGATTTCTTTATAATGGGTGTGTTCCTTATCTTATCCTAGTGTCTAAATTCTTCTCCATGGCTGGAACCCCAAATAATATTCCTTTACGTGCTAAGGGGTATCTAGAGAGTGGGATAGGTTTACTAACTACCCTAACCCTAACGCGTACCCTAACCCTAACCCCTACCCTAAACCTAACACGTACCCTAATCCTAACCGTACCCTAAACCGAGCCCTAACCCTAACACTAACCCTAACCCTAACCCTAACCCATACCCTACGCCGTACCCGCACCCCTCCCCGAACCCGTAACCTAAGCCGTACCCTAAGCCTAACCCTAAGCCTAACCCTAACCCTAGGCTACCCTTGACTGCTTCTGCCTCCAGTAGATTTCCTAAGCACTACTGTTTTAAGGAACAGCTTAAAAAGAGAATCCTAATGTGATTTCTTTATAATGGGTGTGTTCCTTATCTTATCCTAGTGTCTAAACTCTTCTCCATGGCTGCACCCCCAAATAATATTCCCTTACGTGCTAAGGGGTATCTAGAGAGTGGGATAGGTTTAATAACTACCCTAACCCTAACGCGTACCCTAACCCTAACCCCTACCCTAACCCTAACACGTACCGTAATCCTAACCTGTACCCTAAACCGAGGCCTAACCCTAACACTAACCCTAACCCTAACCCTAACCCATACCCTACGCCGTACCCGCACACCTCCCCGAACCCGTACCCTAAGCCATACCCTAAACCTAACCCTAAGCCTAACCCTAACCCTAGGCTACCCTTGACTGCTTCTGCCTCCAATTGATTTCCTAAGCAGTAGTGTTTTAAGGAACAGCTTAAAAAGAGAATCCTAATGTGATTTCTTTATAATGGGTGTGTTCCTTATCTTATCCTAGTGTCTAAACTCTTCTCCATGGCTGGACCCCCAAATAATATTCCTTTACGTGCTAAGGGGGAGCTAGAGAGTGGGATAGGTTTACTAACTACCCTAGCCCTAACGCGTAACCTAACCCTAACCCCTACCCTAACCCTAACACGTACCCTAATCCTAACCCGTACCCTAAACCGAGCCCTAACCCTAACACTAACCCAAACCCTAACCCTAACCCATACCCTACGCCGTACACGAACACCTCCCCGAACCCATACCCCAAGCCGTACCCTAACCCTAACCCTAAGCCTAACCCTAACCCTAGGCTACCCTTGACTGCTTCTGCCTCCAATAGATTTCCTAAGCACTAGTGTTTTAAGGAACAGCTTAAAAAGAGAATCCTAAAGTGATTTCTTTATAATGGGTGTGTTCCTTATCTTATCCTAGTGTCTAAACTCTTCTCCATGGCTGGACCCCCAAATAATATTCCTTTACGTGCTAAGGGGTATCTAGAGAGTGGGATAGGTTTAATAACTACCCTAACCCTAACGCGTACCCTAACCCTAACCCCTACCCTAACCCTAACACGTACCCTAATCCTAACCCGTACCCTAAACCGAGCCCTAACCCTAACACTAACCCTAACCCTAACCCTAACCCATACCCTACGCCGTACCCGAAACCCTCCCCGAACCCGTACCCTAAGCCGTACCCTAAGCCTAACCCTAAGCCTAACCCTAACCCTAGGCTACCCTTGACTGCTTCTGCCTCCAATAGATTTCCTAAGCACTAGTGTTTTAAGGAAGAGCTGAAAAAGAGAATCCTAATGTTATTTCTTTATAATGGGTGTGTTCCTTATCTTATCCTAGTGTCTAAACTCTTCTCCATGGCTGGACCCCCAAATAATATTCCTTTACGTGCTAAGGGGTATCTAGAGAGTGGGATAGGTTTAACAACTACCCTAACCCTAACGCGTACCCTAAACCTAACCCCTACCCTAACCCTAACACGTACCCTAATCCTAACCCGTACCCTAAGCCGAGCCCTAACCCTAACACTAACCCTAACCCTAACCCTAACCCATACCGTAGGCCGTACCCGCACCCCTCCCCGAACCCGTACCCTAAGCCGTACCCTAAGCCTAACCCTAAGCCTAACCCTAACCCTAGGCTACCCTTGACTGCTTCTGCCTCCAATAGATTTCCTAAGCACTAGTGTTTTAACGAACAGCTTAAAAAGAGAATCCTAATGTGATTTCTTTATAATGGGTGTGTTCCTTATCTTATCCTAGTGTAGAAACTCTTCTCCATGGCTGGACCCTCAAATAATATTCCTTTACGTGCTAAGGGGTATCTAGAGAGTGGGATAGGTTTAATAACTACCCTAACCCTAACGCGTACCCTAACCCTAACCCCTACCCTAACCCTAACACGTACCCTAATCCTAACCCGTACCCTAAACCGAGCCCTAACCCTAACACTAACCCTAACCCTAACCCTAACCCATACCCTACGCCGTACCCGAAACCCTCCCCGAACCGGTACCCTAAGCCGTACCCTAAGCCTAACCCGAAGCCTAACCCTAACCCTAGGCTACCCTTGACTGCTTCTGCCTCCAATAGATTTCCTAAGCACTAGTGTTTTAAGGAACAGCTTAAAAAGAGAATCCTAATGTGATTTCTTTATAATGGGTGTGTTCCTTATCTTATCCTAGTGTCTAAACTCTTCTCCATGGCTGGACCCCCAAATAATATTCCTTTACGTGCTAAGGGGTATCTAGAGAGTGGGATAGGTTTAATAACTACCCTAACCCTAACGCATACCCTAACCCTAACCCCTACCCTAACCCTAACACGTACCCTAATCCTAACCCGTACCCTAAACCGAGCCCTAACCCTAACACTAACCCTAACCCTAACCCTAACCCATACCCTACGCCGTACCCGAACCCCTCCCCGAACCCATTCCCCAAGCCGTACCCTAAACCTAACCCTAAGCCTAACCCTAACCCTAGGCTACCCTTGACTGCTTCTGCCTCCAATAGATTTCCTAAGCACTAGTGTTTTAAGGAACAGCTTAAAAAGAGAATCCTAATGTGATTTCTTTATAATGGGTGTGTTCCTTATCTTATCCTAGTGTCTAAACTCTTCTCCATGGCTGCACCCCCAAATAATATTTCCTTACGTGCTAAGGGGGAGCTAGAGAGTGGGATAGGTTTAATAACTACCCTAACCCTAATGCGTACTCTAACCCTAACCCCTAACCTAACACTAACACGTACCCTAATCCTAACCCGTACCCTAAACCGAGCCCTAACCCTAACACTAACACTAACCCTAACCCTAACCCATACCCTACGCCGTACCTGAACCCCTCCCCAAACCCGTACCGTAAGCCGTACCCTAAGCCTAACCCTAAGCCTAACACTAACCCTAGGCTACCCTTGACTGCTTCTGCCTCCAATAGATTTCCTAAGCACTAGTGTTTTAAGCAACAGCTTAAAAAGAGAATCCTAATGTGATTTCTTTATAATGGGTGTGTTCCTTATCTTATCCTAGTGTCTAAATTCTTCTCCATGGCTGGAACCCCAAATAATATTTCTTTACGTGCTAAGGGGTATCTAGAGAGTGGGATAGGTTTACTAACTACCCTAACCCTAACGCGTACACTAACCCTAACCCCTACCCTAAACCTAACACGTACCCTAATCCTAACCGTACCCTAAACCGAGCCCTAACCCTAACACTAACCCTAACCCTAACCCTAACCCATACCCTACGCCGTACCCGCACCCCTCCCCGAACCCGTACCCTAAGCCGTACCCTAAGCCTAACCCTAAGCCTAACCCTAACCCTAGGCTACCCTTGACTGCTTCTGCCTCCAATAGATTTCCTAAGCACTAGTGTTTTAAGGAACAGCTTAAAAAGAGAATCCTAATGTGATTTCTTTATAATGGGTGTGTTCCTTATCTTATCCTAGTGTCTAAACTCTTCTCCATGGCTGGACCCCCAAATAATATTCCTTTACGTGCTAAGGGGTATCTAGAGAGTGGGATAGGTTTAATAACTACCCTAACCCTAACGCATACCCTAACCCTAACCCCTACCCTAACCCTAACACGTACCCTAATCCTAACCCGTACCCTAAACCGAGCCCTAACCCTAACACTAACCCTAACCCTAACCCTAACCCATACCCTACGCCGTACCCGAACCCCTCCCCGAACCCATTCCCCAAGCCGTACCCTAAACCTAACCCTAAGCCTAACCCTAACCCTAGGCTACCCTTGACTGCTTCTGCCTCCAATAGATTTCCTAAGCACTAGTGTTTTAAGGAACAGCTTAAAAAGAGAATCCTAATGTGATTTCTTTATAATGGGTGTGTTCCTTATCTTATCCTAGTGTCTAAACTCTTCTCCATGGCTGCACCCCCAAATAATATTTCCTTACGTGCTAAGGGGTATCTAGAGAGTGGGATAGGTTTAATAACTACCCTAACCCTAATGCGTACTCTAACCCTAACCCCTAACCTAACACTAACACGTACCCTAATCCTAACCCGTACCCTAAACCGAGCCCTAACCCTAACACTAACACTAACCCTAACCCTAACCCATACCCTACGCCGTACCTGAACCCCTCCCCAAACCCGTACCCTAAGCCGTACCCTAAGCCTAACCCTAAGCCTAACACTAACCCTAGGCTACCCTTGACTGCTTCTGCCTCCAATAGATTTCCTAAGCACTAGTGTTTTAAGCAACAGCTTAAAAAGAGAATCCTAATGTGATTTCTTTATAATGGGTGTGTTCCTTATCTTATCCTAGTGTCTAAATTCTTCTCCATGGCTGGAACCCCAAATAATATTCCTTTACGTGCTAAGGGGTATCTAGAGAGTGGGATAGGTTTACTAACTACCCTAACCCTAACGCGTACCCTAACCCTAACCCCTACCCTAAACCTAACACGTACCCTAATCCTAACCGTACCCTAAACCGAGCCCTAACCCTAACACTAACCCTAACCCTAACCCTAACCCATACCCTACGCCGTACCCGCACCCCTCCCCGAACCCGTAACCTAAGCCGTACCCTAAGCCTAACCCTAAGCCTAACCCTAACCCTAGGCTACCCTTGACTGCTTCTGCCTCCAGTAGATTTCCTAAGCACTACTGTTTTAAGGAACAGCTTAAAAAGAGAATCCTAAAGTGATTTCTTTATAATGGGTGTGTTCCTTATCTTATCCTAGTGTCTAAACTCTTCTCCATGGCTGCACCCCCAAATAATATTCCCTTACGTGCTAAGGGGTATCTAGAGAGTGGGATAGGTTTAATAACTACCCTAACCCTAACGCGTACCCTAACCCTAACCCCTACCCTAACCCTAACACGTACCGTAATCCTAACCTGTACCCTAAACCGAGGCCTAACCCTAACACTAACCCTAACCCTAACCCTAACCCATACCCTACGCCGTACCCGCACACCTCCCCGAAACCGTACCCTAAGCCATACCCTAAACCTAACCCTAAGCCTAACCCTAACCCTAGGCTACCCTTGACTGCTTCTGCCTCCAATTGATTTCCTAAGCAGTAGTGTTTTAAGGAACAGCTTAAAAAGAGAATCCTAATGTGATTTCTTTATAATGGGTGTGTTCCTTATCTTATCCTAGTGTCTAAACTCTTCTCCATGGCTGGACCCCCAAATAATATTCCTTTACGTGCTAAGGGGGAGCTAGAGAGTGGGATAGGTTTACTAACTACCCTAGCCCTAACGCGTAACCTAACCCTAACCCCTACCCTAACCCTAACACGTACCCTAATCCTAACCCGTACCCTAAACCGAGCCCTAACCCTAACACTAACCCAAACCCTAACCCTAACCCATACCCTACGCCGTACACGAACACCTCCCCGAACCCATACCCCAAGCCGTACCCTAACCCTAACCCTAAGCCTAACCCTAACCCTAGGCTACCCTTGACTGCTTCTGCCTCCAATAGATTTCCTAAGCACTAGTGTTTTAAGGAACAGCTTAAAAAGAGAATCCTAAAGTGATTTCTTTATAATGGGTGTGTTCCTTATCTTATCCTAGTGTCTAAACTCTTCTCCATGGCTGGACCCCCAAATAATATTCCTTTACGTGCTAAGGGGTATCTAGAGAGTGGGATAGGTTTAATAACTACCCTAACCCTAACGCGTACCCTAACCCTAACCCCTACCCTAACCCTAACACGTACCCTAATCCTAACCCGTACCCTAAACCGAGCCCTAACCCTAACACTAACCCTAACCCTAACCCTAACCCATACCCTACGCCGTACCCGAAACCCTCCCCGAACCCGTACCCTAAGCCGTACCCTAAGCCTAACCCTAAGCCTAACCCTAACCCTAGGCTACCCTTGACTGCTTCTGCCTCCAATAGATTTCCTAAGCACTAGTGTTTTAAGGAAGAGCTGAAAAAGAGAATCCTAATGTTATTTCTTTATAATGGGTGTGTTCCTTATCTTATCCTAGTGTCTAAACTCTTCTCCATGGCTGGACCCTCAAATAATATTCCTTTACGTGCTAAGGGGTATCTAGAGAGTGGGATAGGTTTAATAACTACCCTAACCCTAACGCGTACCCTAACCCTAACCCCTACCCTAACCCTAACACGTACCCTAATCCTAACCCGTACCCTAAACCGAGCCCTAACCCTAACACTAACCCTAACCCTAACCCTAACCCATACCCTACGCCGTACCCGAAACCCTCCCCGAACCGGTACCCTAAGCCGTACCCTAAGCCTAACCCGAAGCCTAACCCTAACCCTAGGCTACCCTTGACTGCTTCTGCCTCCAATAGATTTCCTAAGCACTAGTGTTTTAAGGAACAGCTTAAAAAGAGAATCCTAATGTGATTTCTTTATAATGGGTGTGTTCCTTATCTTATCCTAGTGTCTAAACTCTTCTCCATGGCTGGACCCCCAAATAATATTCCTTTACGTGCTAAGGGGTATCTAGAGAGTGGGATAGGTTTAATAACTACCCTAACCCTAACGCATACCCTAACCCTAACCCCTACCCTAACCCTAACACGTACCCTAATCCTAACCCGTACCCTAAACCGAGCCCTAACCCTAACACTAACCCTAACCCTAACCCTAACCCATACCCTACGCCGTACCCGAACCCCTCCCCGAACCCATTCCCCAAGCCGTACCCTAAACCTAACCCTAAGCCTAACCCTAACCCTAGGCTACCCTTGACTGCTTCTGCCTCCAATAGATTTCCTAAGCACTAGTGTTTTAAGGAACAGCTTAAAAAGAGAATCCTAATGTGATTTCTTTATAATGGGTGTGTTCCTTATCTTATCCTAGTGTCTAAACTCTTCTCCATGGCTGCACCCCCAAATAATATTTCCTTACGTGCTAAGGGGGAGCTAGAGAGTGGGATAGGTTTAATAACTACCCTAACCCTAATGCGTACTCTAACCCTAACCCCTAACCTAACACTAACACGTACCCTAATCCTAACCCGTACCCTAAACCGAGCCCTAACCCTAACACTAACACTAACCCTAACCCTAACCCATACCCTATGCCGTACCTGAACCCCTCCCCAAACCCGTACCGTAAGCCGTACCCTAAGCCTAACCCTAAGCCTAACACTAACCCTAGGCTACCCTTGACTGCTTCTGCCTCCAATAGATTTCCTAAGCACTAGTGTTTTAAGCAACAGCTTAAAAAGAGAATCCTAATGTGATTTCTTTATAATGGGTGTGTTCCTTATCTTATCCTAGTGTCTAAATTCTTCTCCATGGCTGGAACCCCAAATAATATTTCTTTACGTGCTAAGGGGTATCTAGAGAGTGGGATAGGTTTACTAACTACCCTAACCCTAACGCGTACACTAACCCTAACCCCTACCCTAAACCTAACACGTAACCTAATCCTAACCGTACCCTAAACCGAGCCCTAACCCTAACACTAACCCTAACCCTAACCCTAACCCATACCCTACGCCGTACCCGCACCCCTCCCCGAACCCGTACCCTAAGCCGTACCCTAAGCCTAACCCTAAGCCTAACCCTAACCCTAGGCTACCCTTGACTGCTTCTGCCTCCAATAGATTTCCTAAGCACTAGTGTTTTAAGGAACAGCTTAAAAAGAGAATCCTAATGTGATTTCTTTATAATGGGTGTGTTCCTTATCTTATCCTAGTGTCTAAACTCTTCTCCATGGCTGGACCCCCAAATAATATTCCTTTACGTGCTAAGGGGTATCTAGAGAGTGGGATAGGTTTAATAACTACCCTAACCCTAACGCATACCCTAACCCTAACCCCTACCCTAACCCTAACACGTACCCTAATCCTAACCCGTACCCTAAACCGAGCCCTAACCCTAACACTAACCCTAACCCTAACCCTAACCCATACCCTACGCCGTACCCGAACCCCTCCCCGAACCCATTCCCCAAGCCGTACCCTAAACCTAACCCTAAGCCTAACCCTAACCCTAGGCTACCCTTGACTGCTTCTGCCTCCAATAGATTTCCTAAGCACTAGTGTTTTAAGGAACAGCTTAAAAAGAGAATCCTAATGTGATTTCTTTATAATGGGTGTGTTCCTTATCTTATCCTAGTGTCTAAATTCTTCTCCATGGCTGGAACCCCAAATAATATTCCTTTACGTGCTAAGGGGTATCTAGAGAGTGGGATAGGTTTACTAACTACCCTAACCCTAACGCGTACCCTAACCCTAACCCCTACCCTAAACCTAACACGTACCCTAATCCTAACCGTACCCTAAACCGAGCCCTAACCCTAACACTAACCCTAACCCTAACCCTAACCCATACCCTACGCCGTACCCGCACCCCTCACCGAACCCGTAACCTAAGCCGTACCCTAAGCCTAACCCTAAGCCTAACCCTAACCCTAGGCTACCCTTGACTGCTTCTGCCTCCAGTAGATTTCCTAAGCACTACTGTTTTAAGGAACAGCTTAAAAAGAGAATCCTAATGTGATTTCTTTATAATGGGTGTGTTCCTTATCTTATCCTAGTGTCTAAACTCTTCTCCATGGCTGCACCCCCAAATAATATTCCCTTACGTGCTAAGGGGTATCTAGAGAGTGGGATAGGTTTAATAACTACCCTAACCCTAACGCGTACCCTAACCCTAACCCCTACCCTAACCCTAACACGTACCGTAATCCTAACCTGTACCCTAAACCGAGGCCTAACCCTAACACTAACCCTAACCCTAACCCTAACCCATACCCTACGCCGTACCCGCACACCTCCCTGAACCCGTACCCTAAGCCATACCCTAAACCTAACCCTAAGCCTAACCCTAACCCTAGGCTACCCTTGACTGCTTCTGCCTCCAATTGATTTCCTAAGCAGTAGTGTTTTAAGGAACAGCTTAAAAAGAGAATCCTAATGTGATTTCTTTATAATGGGTGTGTTCCTTATCTTATCCTAGTGTCTAAACTCTTCTCCATGGCTGGACCCCCAAATAATATTCCTTTACGTGCTAAGGGGGAGCTAGAGAGTGGGATAGGTTTACTAACTACCCTAGCCCTAACGCGTAACCTAACCCTAACCCCTACCCTAACCCTAACACGTACCCTAATCCTAACCCGTACCCTAAACCGAGCCCTAACCCTAACACTAACCCAAACCCTAACCCTAACCCATACCCTACGCCGAACACGAACACCTCCCCGAACCCATACCCCAAGCCGTACCCTAACCCTAACCCTAAGCCTAACCCTAACCCTAGGCTACCCTTGACTGCTTCTGCCTCCAATAGATTTCCTAAGCACTAGTGTTTTAAGGAACAGCTTAAAAAGAGAATCCTAAAGTGATTTCTTTATAATGGGTGTGTTCCTTATCTTATCCTAGTGTCTAAACTCTTCTCCATGGCTGGACCCCCAAATAATATTCCTTTACGTGCTAAGGGGTATCTAGAGAGTGGGATAGGTTTAATAACTACCCTAACCCTAACGCGTACCCTAACCCTAACCCCTACCCTAACCCTAACACGTACCCTAATCCTAACCCGTACCCTAAACCGAGCCCTAACCCTAACACTAACCCTAACCCTAACCCTAACCCATACCCTACGCCGTACCCGAAACCCTCCCCGAACCCGTACCCTAAGCCGTACCCTAAGCCTAACCCTAAGCCTAACCCTAACCCTAGGCTACCCTTGACTGCTTCTGCCTCCAATAGATTTCCTAAGCACTAGTGTTTTAAGGAAGAGCTGAAAAAGAGAATCCTAATGTTATTTCTTTATAATGGGTGTGTTCCTTATCTTATCCTAGTGTCTAAACTCTTCTCCATGGCTGGACCCCCAAATAATATTCCTTTACGTGCTAAGGGGTATCTAGAGAGTGGGATAGGTTTAACAACTACCCTAACCCTAACGCGTACCCTAAACCTAACCCCTACCCTAACCCTAACACGTACCCTAATCCTAACCCGTAAACTAAGCCGAGCCCTAACCCTAACACTAACCCTAACCCTAACCCTAACCCATACCGTAGGCCGTACCCGCACCCCTCCCCGAACCCGTACCCTAAGCCGTACCCTAAGCCGAACCCTAAGCCTAACCCTAACCCTAGGCTACCCTTGACTGCTTCTGCCTCCAATTGATTTCCTAAGCACTAGTGTTTTAAGGAACAGCTTAAAAAGAGAATCCTAATGTGATTTCTTTATAATGGGTGTGTTCCTTATCTTATCCTAGTGTCTAAACTCTTCTCCATGGCTGCACCCCCAAATAATATTGCCTTACGTGCTAAGGGGTATCTAGAGAGTGGGATAGGTTTAATAACTACCCTAAACCTAATGCGTACTCTAACCCTAACCCCTACCCTAACACTAACACGTACCCTAATCCTAACCCGTACCCTAAACCGAGCCCTAACCCTAACACTAACACTAACCCTAACCCTAACCCTAACCCATACCCTACGCCGTACCCGCACCCCTCCCCGAACCCGTACCCTAAGCCGTACCCTAAGCCTAACCCTAAGCCTAACCCTAACCCTAGGCTACCCTTGACTGCTTCTGCCTCTAATAGATTTCCTAAGCACTAGTGTTTTAAGGAACAGCTTAAAAAGAGAATCCTAATGTGATTTCTTTATAATGGGTGTGTTCCTTATCTTATCCTAGTGTCTAAACTCTTCTCCATGGCTGGACCCCCAAATAATATTCCTTTACGTGCTAAGGGGTATCTAGAGAGTGGGATAGGTTTAATAACTACCCTAACCCTAACGCATACCCTAACCCTAACCCTAACACGTACCCTAATCCTAACCCGTACCCTAAACCGAGCCCTAACCCTAACACTAACCCTAACCCTAACCCTAACCCATACCCTACGCCGTACCCGAACCCCTCCCCGAACCCATTCCCCAAGCCGTACCCTAAGCCTAACCCTAAGCCTAACCCTAACCCTAGGCTACCCTTGACTGCTTCTGCCTCCAATAGATTTCCTAAGCACTACTGTTTTAAGGAACAGCTTAAAAAGAGAATCCTAATGTGATTTCTTTATAATGGGTGTGTTCCTTATCTTATCCTAGTGTCTAAACTCTTCTCCATGGCTGCACCCCCAAATAATATTCCCTTACGTGCTAAGGGGTATCTAGAGAGTGGGATAGGTTTAATAACTACCCTAACCCTAACGCGTACCCTAACCCTAACCCCTACCCTAACCCTAACACGTACCCTAATCCTAACCCGTACCCTAAACCGAGCCCTAACCCTAACACTAACCCTAACACTAACCCATACCCTACGCCGTACCCGCACCCCTCCCCGAACCCGTAACCTAAGCCGTACCCTAAGCCTAACCCTAAGCCTAACCCTAACCCTAGGCTACCCTTGACTGCTTCTGCCTCCAATAGATTTCCTAAGCACTACTGTTTTAAGGAACAGCTTAAAAAGAGAATCCTAATGTGATTTCTTTATAATGGGTGTGTTCCTTATCTTATCCTAGTGTCTAAATTCTTCTCCATGGCTGGAACCCCAAATAATATTTCTTTACGTGCTAAGGGGTATCTAGAGAGTGGGATAGGTTTACTAACTACCCTAACCCTAACGCGTACACTAACCCTAACCCCTACCCTAAACCTAACACGTAACCTAATCCTAACCGTACCCTAAACCGAGCCCTAACCCTAACACTAACCCTAACCCTAACCCTAACCCATACCCTACGCCGTACCCGCACCCCTCCCCGAACCCGTACCCTAAGCCGTACCCTAAGCCTAACCCTAAGCCTAACCCTAACCCTAGGCTACCCTTGACTGCTTCTGCCTCCAATAGATTTCCTAAGCACTAGTGTTTTAAGGAACAGCTTAAAAAGAGAATCCTAATGTGATTTCTTTATAATGGGTGTGTTCCTTATCTTATCCTAGTGTCTAAACTCTTCTCCATGGCTGGACCCCCAAATAATATTCCTTTACGTGCTAAGGGGTATCTAGAGAGTGGGATAGGTTTAATAACTACCCTAACCCTAACGCATACCCTAACCCTAACCCCTACCCTAACCCTAACACGTACCCTAATCCTAACCCGTACCCTAAACCGAGCCCTAACCCTAACACTAACCCTAACCCTAACCCTAACCCATACCCTACGCCGTACCCGAACCCCTCCCCGAACCCATTCCCCAAGCCGTACCCTAAACCTAACCCTAAGCCTAACCCTAACCCTAGGCTACCCTTGACTGCTTCTGCCTCCAATAGATTTCCTAAGCACTAGTGTTTTAAGGAACAGCTTAAAAAGAGAATCCTAATGTGATTTCTTTATAATGGGTGTGTTCCTTATCTTATCCTAGTGTCTAAATTCTTCTCCATGGCTGGAACCCCAAATAATATTCCTTTACGTGCTAAGGGGTATCTAGAGAGTGGGATAGGTTTACTAACTACCCTAACCCTAACGCGTACCCTAACCCTAACCCCTACCCTAAACCTAACACGTACCCTAATCCTAACCGTACCCTAAACCGAGCCCTAACCCTAACACTAACCCTAACCCTAACCCTAACCCATACCCTACGCCGTACCCGCACCCCTCCCCGAACCCGTAACCTAAGCCGTACCCTAAGCCTAACCCTAAGCCTAACCCTAACCCTAGGCTACCCTTGACTGCTTCTGCCTCCAGTAGATTTCCTAAGCACTACTGTTTTAAGGAACAGCTTAAAAAGAGAATCCTAATGTGATTTCTTTATAATGGGTGTGTTCCTTATCTTATCCTAGTGTCTAAACTCTTCTCCATGGCTGCACCCCCAAATAATATTCCCTTACGTGCTAAGGGGTATCTAGAGAGTGGGATAGGTTTAATAACTACCCTAACCCTAACGCGTACCCTAACCCTAACCCCTACCCTAACCCTAACACGTACCGTAATCCTAACCTGTACCCTAAACCGAGGCCTAACCCTAACACTAACCCTAACCCTAACCCTAACCCATACCCTACGCCGTACCCGCACACCTCCCTGAACCCGTACCCTAAGCCATACCCTAAACCTAACCCTAAGCCTAACCCTAACCCTAGGCTACCCTTGACTGCTTCTGCCTCCAATTGATTTCCTAAGCAGTAGTGTTTTAAGGAACAGCTTAAAAAGAGAATCCTAATGTGATTTCTTTATAATGGGTGTGTTCCTTATCTTATCCTAGTGTCTAAACTCTTCTCCATGGCTGGACCCCCAAATAATATTCCTTTACGTGCTAAGGGGGAGCTAGAGAGTGGGATAGGTTTACTAACTACCCTAGCCCTAACGCGTAACCTAACCCTAACCCCTACCCTAACCCTAACACGTACCCTAATCCTAACCCGTACCCTAAACCGAGCCCTAACCCTAACACTAACCCAAACCCTAACCCTAACCCATACCCTACGCCGTACACGAACACCTCCCCGAACCCATACCCCAAGCCGTACCCTAACCCTAACCCTAAGCCTAACCCTAACCCTAGGCTACCCTTGACTGCTTCTGCCTCCAATAGATTTCCTAAGCACTAGTGTTTTAAGGAACAGCTTAAAAAGAGAATCCTAAAGTGATTTCTTTATAATGGGTGTGTTCCTTATCTTATCCTAGTGTCTAAACTCTTCTCCATGGCTGGACCCCCAAATAATATTCCTTTACGTGCTAAGGGGTATCTAGAGAGTGGGATAGGTTTAATAACTACCCTAACCCTAACGCGTACCCTAACCCTAACCCCTACCCTAACCCTAACACGTACCCTAATCCTAACCCGTACCCTAAACCGAGCCCTAACCCTAACACTAACCCTAACCCTAACCCTAACCCATACCCTACGCCGTACCCGAAACCCTCCCCGAACCCGTACCCTAAGCCGTACCCTAAGCCTAACCCTAAGCCTAACCCTAACCCTAGGCTACCCTTGACTGCTTCTGCCTCCAATAGATTTCCTAAGCACTAGTGTTTTAAGGAAGAGCTGAAAAAGAGAATCCTAATGTTATTTCTTTATAATGGGTGTGTTCCTTATCTTATCCTAGTGTCTAAACTCTTCTCCATGGCTGGACCCCCAAATAATATTCCTTTACGTGCTAAGGGGTATCTAGAGAGTGGGATAGGTTTAACAACTACCCTAACCCTAACGCGTACCCTAAACCTAACCCCTACCCTAACCCTAACACGTACCCTAATCCTAACCCGTACCCTAAGCCGAGCCCTAACCCTAACACTAACCCTAACCCTAACCCTAACCCATACCGTAGGCCGTACCCGCACCCCTCCCCGAACCCGTACCCTAAGCCGTACCCTAAGCCGAACCCTAAGCCTAACCCTAACCCTAGGCTACCCTTGACTGCTTCTGCCTCCAATTGATTTCCTAAGCACTAGTGTTTTAAGGAACAGCTTAAAAAGAGAATCCTAATGTGATTTCTTTATAATGGGTGTGTTCCTTATCTTATCCTAGTGTCTAAACTCTTCTCCATGGCTGCACCCCCAAATAATATTGCCTTACGTGCTAAGGGGTATCTAGAGAGTGGGATAGGTTTAATAACTACCCTAAACCTAATGCGTACTCTAACCCTAACCCCTACCCTAACA